>NC_056526.1:94984685-95000579 GCF_019175285.1 Sceloporus undulatus
ATCCAGTGTTACTTTGTAGATAACAACATCATAAGACTTGTCACTTTTGAGAAGCAACAGGATCCACTGGTTAAAGGTTTTTTTTAGCACAACATTTATTTGAGGGTGCTAAAACATGGAGAAGAGGTAGTTTTATACTCAAAAGTAAAAAAGAGAAACTCATCATTGTTCCAGAATTATCTGAATTATCATTAGAATGGTGCCATAAATCACTTATTTTGAAAAATGGGACGTGTAACTACTTTAAAAACAGTCCTCTAAACTCTGCTTGTATCTAGCTTCTTCCCCTCCTTCCCATCTATACAATATAGGCAAACACACAAAGATAAATTCTATAGCTTCTCGTGTCACTGCAGCCTTGTTCTTCTGAGGCAAGGCAGGGCCCAGGCCAAGAAAAGCTACACTTGTTAATATTTTCACACCTTCTCAATTGTTAAAGGCTTTGCCTCTTCCCGACATTCAGATGACATTATGAAAAGGGTATTCTTTGCTGCTCTTAAAGTTGGGTGCTGGGATATAATTGAATAAGGTCATATATTTGTTTACTCTCTGAGATTTGCTCATATATGTTTCTGGAAGCCACGATAACTGACCAAAAAATGATATAAAAGCAATAATTGCAAATACATCTCTTAAGTAGTAATGATCATTGTCTCAAATCTAGGTCCCTTGGCTGGCCTAGATTTTTGTTGATTCAACTAACAGTATGTACAAGAACTCTATATAACAGGGTATTAAATAAATGAATTAATAAATAGATGCCTAGTTGTGCTGAGCACTCTTAAGTACAATAAATCAGAGCAACTACAATCGGATTCTGGTACAGCAAGTTCTTCCTTACCAACATTTTAGAGTTCCCCAAGAGTGTTAGCAAGCTTGTAGATGGGGATGATCTAATGGACTATACTTATTTAAACATAAAAAAGACCTTATAATTGGCTTCTAAGTGTCCACAGGTATGGAAGTCCATAGCCTATGACATAGGTGTGATAACTAGTTTAAAAAACAACGATAAAAATGATAGGCAAAACCACCACATTTAAATTATTGTGCTTTATAGACTAACATGGACATAAGCCAACAAGGATGCTTTTCAATGAGGCGTAAGGTCAGAGAAATTACCGAAATGTTTTAAGCAAACGTGTCTAAATAGGAGATGAAAAAGCATGGATTTGGGGATCATGACAGATAATCGATGAAAATGCAGTTCACTAAGCTATTTAAATGGGGGGAAAACATTATCAATGTTTAAAACATGCAAGGAAATGATTAATTTAAAGGACGTACATATCCTAATGCCATTAATGACGTCTATGGTACAGCACATTTCAAATTGTGGCCTGTTACAGACTGCCCAAATAAAGCTTGCTTCAGGTTTCTCTTTGGAGGAGGTCTCTGTTAATGATGCATGCATTTCCTAAGAATCCGGACGCTGACCCCCAAAAGCTGTGCCATCCGTGCTTTAGGATTGAGTGTGGCTTTGGCGGACCTCCGGATCTTATGTGACCATGCATCATTAAATAGCATACCTCCAAAGTAGACCTCAAGCCGGCTTTATTTGGTAGTCTGTAACCGGCCACTGTGACAGTTTCTGCTGGCCATGCTGAAAACGTACACACCGGTACAGAAAAAGAAATTTAAATGAATCTGAATCCTTCCTTACACTGACAAAAGCTAAAGTGTTTCAGGCCTTTTTTAGTTAACGGGGAAAAAATGACAGTGGGACAATAATAAACGATTTATAACAATTTGGAAACAGGGCACAGAAACATAAAACTCTTTTCCAATCCTAGAACTCAGAACTGCCACACACACGTTAGAAGTCAAAATTATCTTCATGTTACTGTGTACTGTACTTGCTCATTATTATAGACAGTAACCATATCATGAACATATAAATTCCAATTCTACCACAATTAGGCATATGAAACATTATAATCCAATTAGGACTGTTCGACTCAAAGACAGCATTTTAACGCACTGCGTTTTGTTGTGAAAGGGGGCAGTAGGGGCTATATAGCCTTTATAATTTATAGTTTTTACTAGTTGCAACTGGTGGTAGGGATGGAAAAGAATATTTCCAAGTAGTATTTAAACCTTGGGTAGAAGTTTTTTAACTGTGTGCTCACTGCAGTAGATATATACTAAATGGAAAGTTTCTTTAACTTTAAGGAAACCCTGACAAGAAGAATCCTGATAAGTAAGATCTTCTGCTGTTCCGAACTTACTCTGCATGAAAAAATGCATGTGAGTTTAGTTTGCCACAGAAAATGACATTTACTGCACAGCAACTAATAATAATAATAATAATAATAATAATAATAAATTTCTTGTGCAGGAAACAGCATTTTTGTGCAGAAATATTATTTTCTGCACAAAATTTCCTGTGCAGAAAACAGCATTTTTGTGTAGAAAATGCTGTTATCTATGCAGAAAAATGCCATTTTATGTGCAAAAAATCTCCATATGCTTTTTTAAAAAACAAAATAAATCCCAAAACTGCAAATAGTCTTCAAAAATTGCTAAGTTTTTGGTGCTGTTCTGTCAGCAAGGAGAAAAAGGATAAAATTACTCTTGCCTACAATAATGTCATTTATGAAGATTTACATCCCAGGTTGGCCAGCTGAAAAGCAGAATGCTGGATGAGATGGAATACTTGGATGGAAAGTTTTTGTTAGAAACTCCTACAGCAGAGGCTCCTTATTCCTGCCTCCTCTTTGAAGGAATAACTTTAAGGATGCGTCAACCAAGAAATCAGGTATTAAATGCCTTGCATCCTCCCATCTCTCCCAAAGCTACTCTTAAGGGTTCTAGAATACTACAGACAATCACACAAAAAGCTGCACTGGGTAAAAGGGTTGGTGAGCCTCAGATACAAGTGGAAACTCTTTAAGCTAATAGAAATACAGTGGGCCCTCCCTATCGGTAGATGTCCAATCTGCTAATTTAACCACTCACAGATCACCATGTCCCACATTATTCAGTGGTGGCAACTTGAATGTGGACATGCTGGAGCATGCATGTATGTTCAAGTCACCGCCACTGAAAATATGGGTCTTGATCATCTGCATTTTTAAGCATCTGTGGGGGAGATAACTGAACCTAATTGATATGGAGGATCCATGTATATATGCAAAAGGCCAGCACTAGATAGACCCTAAATTGTTTACTTTTCTGATTTGTCATGAATGATAGCTACACAAATCCTGCACATTTAGTACCTAATGTCAGAATGTGCAGCTTCCTTTAAGAAAAGACATGGCTGGCAGATACCTCTGCAGTTTGAATCCTGTTGACATATGCAGTCGGCCCTTCTTGTACACAGATTTTTTTTTATACATGGATTCAAACATCCAGTTTGAAAAGGTTAAAAAAAAAGTATAAATTTCAAGTATCAAATCTTGATTTTCCATTTTTTTTTAATAAGGGACACCTTTTTGCTATGTCATTATATTTAATGGGACTTGAGCATCCACATATTTTGTTATCCACGGGGGATCTTGGAACCAAACCCCAGTGTATAACAAGGTTCCACTGTAGTTTGATACCCAAAGGCTCATATATTCAGAGTGCAATGGTGGTTACATGTTAACAGGTGTTTCTTCATGCATTTAGCTTATGCAAGTACATTTACTACTTTTAACCTTCATTTAACTAATTTTAGTTGGCTAAGAAATTCCACAGACTATATATATATATATATATATATATATATATATATATATAGTTAGCTTACGTAACTACTACAGTTAGCACATGATGTGAAAATGACCGCTTTGTTTTGATGGCTTAAAAAAAATAATAATCAGACATTTGCAAAGAAAAAGTGGAAGTGAATCTGAATTTTTATTCATACTGATCAATGGTATAACCCTGTATTAGTTTACCAGCCATATTGGGATCTTTTTAAAATAATAATAATAATAATAATAATAATAATAATAACTCTCTGAGTGCAGAATCCCTTTATTAAAAGAAATATCTGGATCATGCCTGATTCAGGTTAGAGTTTTTATAGCAACCACTGATACAAACTAGAATCATTCAAAGACCGTAATAGCTAACAAGCATGCTTTGTAGCGATATTAAATGTCCTAATTTATAATGGGGGGGGGAGAGAATTATTAACTTCTAATCAATGAAGATAAAATCGTATTTGACGTAGGCTCCCTCTCCCGCTTCCGTGCAACTTTCCTCATAAAATCCAAAACGAAAAGGTCTCCAATTAAGAAAACATTTTCTGTGGTGCCGAATTCATGTTACCGTACTGTGAGCTCTGACATTTTGTTTCTGTGGTAACCAAAAATCAGCTGATTAGTTGGCATGGCAACAAAAAAGATGTAATCCCGGCAGACACACTCTAATCAATGCCCCCAGCACAGATGGTCTCTGGAGGATCAACAAGAAAGAGGCTGGCAGGCATTCAGGGGATCACGTGGCAACTCCAGACTAGGCCAGGGAAGGGGGAGAGGGAAAAAGGAAGGAAAACTCAAAAAGAACATTTTTCAAACTAACCAGCAGCTTTTATTAACCCCTTCCTTGTCTCGGTTAATTGTCAAATACTCTGCCACTTCCACGACCAGGGCAGGAAAGCCCAAATTGTATTGGATTTTTATGGCACAAAATGCACATTGTGCCAAGTTATAAACTCTTCTCTGACCTTCCGTTTTTACAAGCAAGAGTTTCTTGCACCTGCCAAAGCCCACGGAAGATGTACGGTTTGACTATATGCACAAATGTTAGGCGTGTCTTGACTTTTTAATAGGTGACGAAACAGAGAATGAACCTCAAAGCGGTGTCAGAGACTGAGGCCTGTTACAGACTGCCCAAATAAAGCTGCTTCGGGTCTCTTTGGAGGTATGCTATTTAAATGATGCATGGGTCCTAAGAGTCCGAAGGTCGCACTAAAGCCACACTCCATTCCTAAGCACTGGAGTGCAGCTTTGGTGCAGCTTCCAGATTCTTAGGATGCATGCATCATTTAAATAGCATACCTCCAAAGAGACTCGAAGCAGCTTTATTTGGCAGTCTGTAACAGATTGATGAACACATAGGAGGGAACAGTGTATCACACACAGGTTATTACAGTCAGCCTTCCACAGATTTTTTTCTTTAATCCACAGGTTCCAACATCCAAGGTTTGAAAACTATTAAAAAAAATATATAAATACTCCAAAAAGCAAACCTTGATCTTGCCATTTTATATAAAGAACACCATCTTAACTATGCCACTGCTTATAATAGGATTTGAGCATTCAAGGATTTTGGTATCTGCAAAAGGGGGGTGGGGGGGTGGGGGTGGATGTTCCTGGAACCAAACTCCAGCAAATACCAAAGGCTCACTGTATTGCAATGTCAACAGATCATTATAAACTGTAAGCACTTTAATCTGTAAAGAAAAACAGGAGTGGCTACCATTAAATTAAACTAGTTTTCCTATTCCTGTCAAATGTGTAACCCAGGTTATTCAGCCTGGAAGGAAGCTGTTGTTTTCAGGATGAAGGTAAAGATTCCTTGCTCCTGGTGTATACCAAATACACAGAAAGGCTGGACAGGGCCTACAAGTTGGATCCTAACCTCTGTATGCCCACAGATTTTGCTTTCATCCTCTGCTTATTGCACTGGAAAGTGACTACAGTCCTCACACAAGTGCCACAGTGTATGACCTGTCCTCCTCTTCTGACTAATGGTGGAGGTGAGAGCTCAGCCACCTGGCATGATAATGTCCTTTGTTTATGGGGAACAGAGCATGACAGTAAGGCGCATATGATCTGTTTACCTTGAATTAGATAGGAAACAAGTCCTACAAACTGTGTGACTCACTAGCATTTTAGGACTGCAAACTGACATGACGAGGAGGAAAAAGGAACAGGAGAGCTGGTTTGGGTTTACATAACCCTAAAAATGCAGCTCTCACTTTAAAAATGCCAGAGGATGAAAATTCAGTCCAGTGATAGAATCAATGCCCCCCACCCCTCCACCAAAT
The DNA here is from genome assembly GCF_019175285.1 of Sceloporus undulatus. Lineage (NCBI taxonomy): Eukaryota > Metazoa > Chordata > Lepidosauria > Squamata > Phrynosomatidae > Sceloporus > Sceloporus undulatus. Next base: position 94,990,672 of record NC_056526.1, read on the forward strand.
CACTTCCAGTTGTAAATCATTTCCAGCTTCAAAACCAAGCAATACAAGTTTCAACTTTTCCTTGAAGACAAACTGAGATAGCTCTCTTTTGTTTCAGTGCAGCTTGGGCAGGACAACTTCCCAATCAACTGTGCCCCTGGTTTTTAGCACTGGGACTTGTGTGGGGTGACAGGAGTATCAAAAATGCTTAAAATGAAATCCACACTAGCACAAGGGAAGCAATAGCTAGTCATAGGCATATGTTAACAGCTAGCTACCTATTATAAGCCGGGGTCGGCAGACCATACGGCCCGCGGCCGATGCAGCCCACCGAGCCGTTGGGGACCGGCCCCTGCTTGGTCCGCCCGCCGATTGCCGCCGCCAAGGCCCTGTGGGCCTTTGGCCTCTTGTGAAAGTGCACGGGGCCTTTGGCAGTGGGCAAGGGGGGGGCAAAGGTCCTGCGTGCAGCGCGCGGGGGACTTGGGCCTCTCGCACGCCACGCGGGGAGGAAAGAAGGGAAGGAAGGGAGAGGAGGGAGAAAGGCGGAAGAAGAGCAGGAGGAGGAGGAAAAGAAGAGGAGCAGGAGCAGGAGGAGGAGTGGTGATGGTGAATGATGATAGAGCCAGTTTCAGAGGCACGGCTATGTAAGTTGCTGTGGTTTTTACAAACTCATGCGCAGTGAAGAAAAACCACAGTCCCTTGACCAAGTACACACTTATGAGAAGTACATTTAACCCAGGGCAAATCACTTCTTGTGAGACCACCCTGACATGTTAAATATGCATAGCCATGTGAACCCATGTTCAGTGTGAAACCCAAGAGTTTGGTTATGCAATAAGCTCTGAAATATGCAAGAGATTGCCATGTTAAGTAAGCCATGTTCATGCTGAAATGTGCTGGTTTGGAATGGGGGGAGGGGGTGTTGGCCAGAAAGGGAAATACATTTCTGCCATCTGTCTAGGAATAATGCCCAATGTGTTCTCCATTTTGATCATGCCTAAGAAACATGCATTTATATTAACATTTTAAAAAAATCATCAATTTTTTGCATGTCCTCCATTTAAAAAAAGTGTCCTACATTTGAAAATGTTGTCCTATATTATGTAATTATGAATTTATTTATTTTTTGGCTCCCCCCCCCCATTGTCTTGGGGCACCAACCCGGTCCCGCTCAAAAAGGTTGCCTCCCTTGATAAAGCAGTGAGCAGGCCACAGTCAATTCTCAGGAACATTCCTCTAGCATGGGAACTAACATGGTATCGCCTTAATTCTGGTTTTAAATTTGTAAGCTTTTTTATCACCAAATATAATAATCCTAGACTATGTTACAAAATTGTTTCATGAAAAATGTATGTGAAATGCTTTGATCACTCAAAAGTGAAACAAAATCCTAAGTAGCAGCAGCATTATTGTGGTCAATTATTATCATATATTTTTATATCACTTTTCGCACTCTGCAGATCTTATCTAATCTATCATGGATGTGATTTTAAATAATGAAAAGGAAACTAGATGAACATATCTGAATAGAATAAAAGGTATATCATCGGACCATATCGCTGTGTCAATGTTTTCATTTACTGATAAGCCAAATTCTAAAAGAAATAGCAAGGCTTTGATATTTCCCAAGTGTTACTACATTTGTCATCATCTTCCTTTGAGGACTGTAAGAATGAATTTCAAAGTGCTGATGATGTTTCCTATAATGTCCTGTGGTGAGAGGCAAATGGGGGCGTAATTCATCAGCTAGCAGTTAATTTTTTCACTGATGTTGCAGATGAGGTTTGCCTATGATGTGGAAATCGAAACAGAGGGATTATGAAAACACTTTGTTCCCACAGCCAAGCACTGTCTTGCAAAGGTACTTAATTTGATTTCAGAAATTTACCATCGCCAAGATACTGGAAAGTCTGGGAAAAAATTCAATGTAGGACACCAAATAATATCCTGACAAATTTTATCCCAAATGGAGACATGCTCATTTCAGTAAGTTTCCAGAAGAAAAATATATATGTTTACAAAGTGCTACACATGACAGAAACAAAATATAAACTATTGAGGCAAATGATTAGAAATCACCATGTTCTCCCATTTGCTGTCTTCTATGTATTTCTCCCTTTGCACATTTTCCCCAGGTTTCCCTTCCAATTTATCTGTACTTGTGAAATTCTAAAACGGGTTTATGACAACTAACTACTCACATTTTTTCCCCAGTGATAAAACTGCTCTCAGTTTCCAATTTTTCATATGCTTTCTGATTATTAAGCATACCACTGCATATGCATTTTGATTAATAACAGTGAGAAAAGAATATTCATGGAATGACATCTGATATTTTAATGTTTTTGATTTAATGAATCTGACAAAGCACTGGCTTGCACCCTAAGGAAAACAGACCCTAAAGTGTGGCAGTCTGAAGTAGTCTGGAGTAAATTCAAACCTTGGTCTCCTGAGTTCTAGTCCAACATTCTATGAAATCTGCAAATCAAGAATGTTAAAATGTCAGTGCATTGGTGCCACTTGTGAATACAAACTACAAAACCTTGGGGGCAGGCAAGGGGACAGATGGGGAGACAATACTTGAAAAAGGCCTGTTTGGATTAATGTGACTAAACAATTATTGTTACTGGTTTTAGCGTGCTCATGAGAATCATGTTCTGAGGTGGTGGTAGCAATCCAACAGCAAGTTATTTTGGAGAAGAAAGATGATGTAGACCAGTAGTTACTAAACTTTGGTCCTCTAGGGCCTCATTCACATCACTTTTTGGACTGAGTAGAGCTGGGGAGATTCGATAATGCAATACCAAATGAAGTTCCCACTATGGTTTCCATGACGAATCTCTCTGTGGCATTTTAACCCTATTGACTTTCACACTGGGGCAGGGACCAAGCCCGGGGGGCGGTCCTTGGGGTCCGGACCCCCCCCTTCCATTAGAAAAATGATGATGTGCTGCTGCGCCGCTGCACCAAGCCCCATTATAAGGTGGCACTTAGTCGGGACCCCCCCTTCCTAAAATCCTGGCTATGTCCTGACTGGGGGAAAAACCAGGGATAAAATGCCACGAGAGATTTGATTGTGAAGGAGGAAGGGAGGAGAAGGAAGAGGAGGAGAGGAGGAGGCAGGACGGCAGGAGAGGAGGAAGAGGGTTAAGAAGGAGGACACTGGAGGATGTGGCTGGAGGAGGGAAAAAAAGGGTGAGGAAGGAGGATGCTGGAGATGCAGCAGGAAGAGAGGAAGAGAGGGTGAGGAAGGAGGCCTTGGTGCTGGTGATTTGGATTCAACTCCCAGAAGATCCAGCCAACTTGGCCAACAGGTAGGGATTCTGGGAAGTGATGTACAAAACACCTGAAGACTAGAGTATGAGCAAGCACCACTGATCTAGACCATAGCTCTTGGAAAGATCCAAATGATGTTGGGCTTCAAATTAGATAGCCAATAGTGTGGGATTCTGGTGTAGAAGTCCAACAATAACTACTGGAACCCCTGTATTCAGAATCACTCTAGACTGATTTCAATCCGGCTTCATGTTGTTTTTGTCACAGAAACAATGTGTTTTGTTGCTTGATGGATGACCTCCATCAACAGAGACCCTGGTGGCACGGGGGTTAAAATGCTGATACTACAGCCACAACGTTGTAAAGTTCAATCTTAGAGACGGCTCCAAGGTTCATTCAGACTCCCCATTCATCCATAGGTGGATAAAATGAGTACCCAGCTTGTTGGAGACAATGGGTTTACACACTGTAAACATGTTAGGGAGTGCTAGTTCACTGATAAGCGTATACTTGCTATATAAGTGTGAGAGAGAGACAAGAGAAGTACAGCCCATTGATTCTCCTCTACATCTCTGCAGAGGCGTTGACACTGACAACCATGGCATCCTTTTTGAATTGGACGTGTGAAGTGAGCCAGTGATGCTTAGTTCTCTGAGTAGCCATGTTAATTTTCTTGCAGCACAAAAAGAGAAGGTGGGGGGGGGGGGGAAGGAATGCAGCAGCATCTTTAGGACTGTTTTTTTTTTATTTTTGTATGAGCCTTCATGGATAAATGGGTTTATAATCCATGAAAGCTCATGCAAAAATGAAAAACAGTTGTCTTAAATGCAACTGTTACATTCTTCCCCTCTCCTCCTGTTCAGTTCTACTTGTCATTGTATGATTATTACAAGAGAGATGGATTCTGTTCAGTATAGATAGTACTTGTGCTAAGAAGTTCACTGTCTCCACCTTGTCCCTGTGCTACTTAGATAATACTACAGATTAATTTTCTAGAAGAGATTACCTGGGGATTTATGTAAGAGAGAAGTGTCACTGTCATGCTGATGATACACAATCTATTTCTCCTTATAATGTGAGTAAGGTGAGGTTAGAAAGGTGAAGTTGTGGTGGTAATGGGCTGGGAGGTGATGGTAAATTTTCACAGCTCATCCCTATCCCATTCCCTGCCAGAGTGTGCTGGACAAGTGGAAGGGTGGTGGCTGAGTGTTTAGATCAGCAATTTGGACCGTAGTATACACTTCTTAATGCAATTTGGATTTTGAGGATATAAAATGAAGGTACTGAAAATGTTAAGATACCAATTGTAGCATGCCTGAAAAGCTATGAGCATAAATATATGTACATCTTAGGGAAATCACCTGAAAAAAGTTAATTACACATTTGATTTAAGAACTGATTAGTATTTTATACATCCAGTATCTCCATTTAATTTGTATTGTGTTCATTCATTATGAGACTAATTAATTTCATGAAATATGAACAATTAAAAGCAAAAAAATGTTTCAGCAAACATCTAGTAGTGGAATTTTCCAGAGTTATAGAAAATATTCTGCTCTCACATCATTGCGGGTTACCCATTTAAACCTCTTCAGCTAGACCTTAACTAGTTCAAAAAACTTTATTTTACCTAGGTTAATGAAACTGTATCTTAAGAGTGCCCACGTATAACAACATAATTGACAATAAATACACAGCTGGTGTGTTTTTATTTCCATTTATAGCTTAACTCCAGTGTGGTTATAGCCTACACTATTTTTTTCTTAGACAATATGGGGCTGCAGGTGAGAGTACATCTCTGAATGTTCCCACACAAACATGCCTTGATTTTGATAAGAAATGGATGCGTGACATCCTAGGTTCCCATGTATGAGGAAGGTGTTTTGAATAAAATGGATATTTTATATATATATGGAGAGAGAGAAAGACAGAGAGACGAGATTTGAGCCCTGCTCTCGTGTGGAAACCTGAAATGGTACAATATAGAGGAAGATGAATTATAAACTTGAGATCTCAGTGAACTTTATGTAATGTCAGCTAAAAGATACCTAGTCCCAGTTGAAATTTCTTGGAAAAGATAATTTACATGTTGCTAAAACAAAATAATCCACAAATAAACGTGATTCATTAAACTATATTAGAAACTAGGAGTCATGTAAAGTGCATGCATATTTTTAAACATCCACTGATAAACTGTAGTGTAGACTATATTAGAGCTCCTACTGAGATGTTATTAAATACGGTAGACAGATTCTGTCCAGCTGTTGTGTTTACATCATGGGAGCCATTAAAAATAACAGCTCTGAATTTCATCCAAGCATTTAGAAGCTTGTACTTGAAAGCTATGGATATGAGATGAAAACAACCTACCAATATATCTTTTAGTGAATGACATGTATTAAATAATTTTTTTAACTCAATTCAACTTATGAGATTTCCCTCCAAAGGAATTTAGTTACGTCAACCTCAGACAACAAACAAGACTTTATTACACAAGGATAAATTAATTGGAATGATAGTTTTTTCGTAGGTTTTTCGGGCTATGTGGCCATGCTAGAAGAGTTTATTCCTGACGTTTCGCCAGCATCTGTGGCTGGCATTCTCTGAGTGCCAGCCACAGATGCTGGCGAAACGTCAGGAATAAACTCTTCGTAAACTGGCCAATAGCCCGAAAAACCCACAAAAAACATGAAAGCCTTTGACTTCATAATCAGAAGGTATCGAGGAGTCTGCTAAAGCAATTAGAATGTTTTTGCACACCCTAATTAATGCCCCCACAATCTAGTGCCTTCCAGATATGTTGAACTACAATTCCTACCATTTCAGTTGCCATGATCAGATTTCTCCTAAAGAGAAAGCCAAAGAAAATCCTGCTGGTGGTGATGATGGTCAGAAACACTGGAGAACCACAGATCATTCACTTAAACACTATACTGTTGCTGCTGCAGATGAAGTGTTTTTGACCATGGTGACCCCAAGTATTCCTTACCTAAAAAAACCCAATGAAATTCATGGGGTCACCATAAGTCGACAGATGACCTGAGATGAATACACATGCACAGGAAACTTATAACAAAGTTTTCATGGCAAGATTGGTTCACTAGGGTCTTGTCTTTTGCCTTCTTCTGGATATGAGGAAGAGTGACTTGCCCAAAGTCACCCAGTGAGTTTCCATGGCTGAGCAGATTCCTGGTCTCCCAGAGTCGTATTCCATGTTTCAACAACTACATCACATGGGATCCATGCTACTGTACTTATGTCATGAGACTTAGAGCATAAATGGCTATAAACAAATAATAACTACAAATTAGTATATTTTTTCAGTGTAATATACAAATACTCTACTAAATTGTCTACCTTTTTCTTAATTCATAAAAAGATGTCAGTCTCCCTCCATATTTGCGGCTTTGATATTTGCAGATTTGATTATCACGGATTACATTAATAATTCTCTCTAGGACTGTCTAGGTCCCCAGTGCAACGCTGTGGTCAACTTAACTAAAAGTTGCACTGAAAGACCATTTGCAGCTACTCCAGTGCATTCATGGTCATGGTATGTTGGACTTGACTACAGAGTTGTACTGGAGGACCTAGAGATTCCTAGAGAGTGTCCTCTCAGGTAAAAACAGTGTTTTGTTATTGCGGTTTGCCATATTCACGGGTCTTGTTCCCCTAACCCTAGTGAATATGGAGGGAAAACTGTATACTGTTACTAAAAGAGACAGGAGACTATCAGTCAAGTGTATTTGGATGGACTTCTGCAGTATTTTTTAAGCAGCAACGATAAGTAGTGGAATCAAACTGATATATTAAAAATAAAATCTACGGCAGGCTGATATCTTGCAGCACCAACAACGAACTAATTAAATGGAGAAGTATATTGTTTTATATAAGTTAAATACTTGTGAGCAAGGCACCAAGCTAATTACTGAAAGGGGTGTTGCTTAATATCTATAAGAGAGAAGGAGAAAATTTTCTCCTGCAAAATCCTTTTCTCTGGAGAATACTTCAATTCTACTTTAAGTGTGCATTTTCTGCTAAGAAAAGTGGCAATACTTTCATTCAGAACTGTCATTATTGATAAGATAATTATACATATGATATATGATAATTAGCAGATAAATATTTCAAAAGAACCATTTATTTCTAGCCAATGATTTTTCATAGAATCATAGAATCATAGAGCTGAAGAGATCGCAAGGGCCATCCAGTCCAACCCCCTGCCATGCAGGTAATCCAGATCAAAGCATCCCGACAGATGGCCATCCAGCCCTCCGCTTGAAGACCTCCAAGGAGGAGAACTCCACTACACTCCGAGGAAGTGTGTTCCACTGTCAAACAGCCTTTACTGTCAGGAAGTTCGCCTAATGTTGAGGTGGAATCTCTTTCCTGGAGCTTGCATCCATTGTTCTGGGTCCTAGTCTCTGGAGCAAGAAAACAAGCTTGCTCCCTCCTCAATGACATCCCTTCAAATCCCTTTTGCTAGGGTGGTTGTGAGAAACGGTCAAATATGATGTAGATTCCCCTGTCTAATCTATTTTTAATAGTGAAATAAATGAGGAAATGAAGATATTTCTTCATTGGATATTGATGGCCGGGGGTGTTTGTTTACAGAGTACTGATTGGCATGTCCACCTGAAAGGTAAGATGCACTGAATTAAATGGGACTGATTCTCAGGTAAGGATCAGTGCCCAAATGAGCACTGCCTTCAATTGATTCCTGTCTAGTAATACACACCATGTAGTTCCTATGTACTTATATGTAAATATGCAGAGAGGCAATTTGCCAGTTGGCACAGGCGAGGAAGAAAACACAGGCCAGAGCTTTGCACGGGACCCCAAAAGCAGCAGGAGTGCCTGCATTTCACCAGGGACCTTTTCACATCACAAAAGTGGTAGACAATGATTCCTCTTTAAACTGCCATGACTCCATCTTATTTGGCATTTAGGGAGAAGCATTTAGAATTCTCAGGCAAGAGAGCTCTAGTGCCTCACAATAGGACACAGCAGAAACAGTTACAGGTGGATCATAGAACATAACTGTTTAGGGCCTCAGAAAAGAAGCTGAAAGACAGGAATGAGAGTAAATCATATACAAGACAGAGCTGAGTTTGTCACGCAACTTATCGTCTGCACACTGAACTCTTGGTGTAGTGAAGGGTGATATCTGGTCACCAGGACTGAACATTCATTGCCATTTTGGTGGTTTTCCACATGGAATTAGCTGAGCTTCAAAAGTTATTGTTTTGGGACACAACTCCCAGAATTCTCTTTTTAAAATATTTTATTTATAGCCTTATAACATACAAAAAACCCACAGGAATGGTATTATTTAAATACTAAATAAAGCATAGGTAATGGTATTTTAAATAATAATGGTATTATAAATATTAAATACTAACTAGTAATTTATGTGTGTTTGTGAGAATGACAACCTCTACATTCATAATGGTTGAGAACCAATTTGTTGTTTTCTTTTACCTTTGCGTAATATTTACATCACACTGTTCACAGCAGTCTTTACTATTTCAAGGAGTTTTTCGTGGATCGGCTTCTTACAAAGTTACTATAAAGTCACCAAAGTTACTCTTACAGAGTTACAAAAATTTCAAATAAAAGTATAACAATCTAAGAGAAGGTTTTTTTAACAAATAAACCATATGTTTTATAGAGTTAAAATCTTTTTGTAAATGTTCATTCCCCATTCATTGCAGACACTATATAATCAAACCATGCCAATCTTTTCTCGAATCTTTTATCACTGGGTATCAAAGCTTTTTCACTTTCTGTTATTGACTCATTATTTAATCTCCATGTAAGTTTATCTAATTGAATCATGTCCAGTCCATATCCACTCCCAGATTTCCCTGACCACTAGGTCACTGGCAAAATAGTGTCTTTACCCAGGCAGCAAAAGATCCGGGCCAAAATGAGAAGCATTTGGGAAGCAATGGAAGGGCTGTTGCCTCAAAGGGTGCTGCCACGGACATAATGAGCCACAACATGTTGGAGGTAAAGGCCACAACTTTATTAGCATAACAAAAGATCACACAATGTAAATGTAGGGTTGGCTCCAATGCATGAGGTCTGGATCTGTCATCCATTAGCCCAGTACTGATTGGATGAACTGAAGTGCTTGGTCACGGCCAAGCTTCGGAGAGGCAAGAGATTATGGGTTGCTGCTCATGTCCCGTCAATCGCAATCAACCGAATCCCTATCTCTTGCCAACAGAAGGACGCTGTGCTGGTGTAGCCCCCGCAATGGTAATACCGAGCGCCCCTGTGTCCGAGGACATCCGATCCAGCACTACGCAGTCCTGGAAACCACGCCCACCAGATCCTAGACCTATGCAACTGCCAAAGTTGTGACAGCAACCCAATTCCTCAGAGAGGAGGTGGGTGGGTGAGCCAGTGACAAGGCGCCATCCTCCGCCGGTGCCTCGTGGCCTTTTGTAGGCCCGAGGACCAATAGGAGGGCGCCACAGGGCATTAAGGCCTGCCTCCTGGCCCTCTTCCAATCCCAGGCAGTGCCCGGGAATGACACCGCCAAATTAGCAGTCACTTCCTCCTGCGGAGGCCCTGGGACATGTAGTCCCAGTGGCGCGGGAGGAAGTACCGCCTTCTTCCCCCTTTGGTCTGTACTATGCAAGCAT
>NC_056526.1:95000604-95018840 GCF_019175285.1 Sceloporus undulatus
CCTGCTGAGTAGAGTATTTAATAAAATATTTTATCTAACCACCAAGGAGGATGTGCTTTTGTTGTTTCATCTTCTATAACACATCCCACAGCTGAAAATATGACAGCTGTTTTCTTATTGGATGAGAGAAAGAATAGTTATGTTCCCATTGACAGAGAAATGCATGGAATAACTGGATTAAATCTCTCGGACTGCAACTTCCAGGTGTAAAGTTTGTGCCCATTGGATCTTTCTTTCTTTCTTTCTTTCTTTCTTTCTTTCTTGGAAAATTAAAGTGACCAGCAGTGGACCAATGCTGATCCTTGGGCCATCCCTTTTATTAGTACTGCACTATAGGACACAGGAATGGAGTGCCAGCTTCTCAGTGCCTTTCAGCTAAGACTGATCTCAACCACTGGTGCAGACTGAAACATCATCCAAACCAGATTACGATATCCTACATTGTTATGTTTCTAGTGAGTATAAATAGCAAGAAGGATTATATCCTCTTTCCTTCTAGGATCATCAGTTATTTAAAAAAATATTTTACATAATTTATTTGGTTTTATCATTAGGGCCTGAATACCCTAAAGGCACCAGAGTCAGCCCTGGTTAGTACTTGGATAGGAGACTGTCAATGAATACTAGGTGCTGTAGATTGTATTTCAGAGAGGAAAAAATGGTAAAACCACTTCTGAGTACTCCTTGCCTAAGAAAACCCTATGATGTTAATGAGGTCGCCAAAAGTCGACAGCCAACCTGTCGCCACATACACACACATCAGATGAAATCTTATGAAACCAAGTGTCCTAAATGTTAATTGTACATTTTTTAAAAATATAGCAGGGAATTTAATTTGTGTTAATTAGCCTTAGGGGTGTAAAGACATTATCTTAATAGCTATGTAGCACATTTTCTTGTTTTTCAGACCTGTTGGTAAATTTCATGCTTTGTTGTACATCGTACGAATGATATGTGCAACATTTAAATCTTTGAACACTTTTGAAAAATTAAAGGGCTTATGCATCTGACTTTGGGTTCCCCCATCTTTCTTTAAATTAAAAACTATACAGTTCATACGCATAGTAAATAGAGTGGAAGTTTTATTTAAGAGGAACTGTGTTTGTACCAAATGATGAGCCATGTCCAAATCCTTGAGTTTTCGGTTTTGTTTTGATTTTTGCTTGTTTTGAAATATGTATACACTGCTTACTAACCAATATGCTCAAGACAGATTGCAGTACATTTAAAATACAGTCAAAGTGGCAATCAGAAAGTTAAACACATTCTCACTGGATGGGCTCCCTAACCTAGACTACTTATGTCTCATACATCTTCTGGCAGTAGATACAAGATACACCTAGGGTTGGGTTTCTTGATCCCTTCAGCTGGTTCTCAGATCTGCCATGTTGGACATTCTATTGAAGAGCCAGCATGGTGTAGGGATGGAAAGAATATCCAAATGTTTGAGGAAAAGAAAAGACAAGGGACGTTTTGAGTGTTCAAAAACCCTAACAAAGAGAATCCTCCTCAAGCCCTTTCTCAACTTTTCTCCAGTTCAAATAGACCTGAGAACTATTCCTGTTCCCTCATGTCATCCCAGATATGTATACCTGTCCCCCTCCATGCTAGGAGGGTGGCAGTGGGACAGCCCAGTGAGGAGGATCACAGTTGCAGACTGTGCTACTGTGACCACCACACAATGATGAAAACACCATCATTGTGGATCAACAAAAGACAGGTGGTGAGGCTAGCTTCCTCGATTCTGGACCAGCTTCCCTCCCCTTGCAATGTTGTGGGTAGGTGGACCAGACCTTTTAGAGTTGTCTAGGCTTTTGAGATTTTCAAGTTTATAGTTTGCATTTTGATGTGGTTTGATACTCTGCCCATGGTTATTATTTAGATTAATTGGATTTTAGCATGTTAGTTTTAATCTTATATTGTTTAATCTTATTAAGGGGGGTACTATGCATATATGGATGTATTTTAGCTTGTACGCTGCTTTGATTGCCTGGCAAAAAGCGGGATAGAAATAAAAATATATTATTTATTATTTTACTAGCATAGTTTAGCTATCGCATTTATTTTTCATTATATTTTATACACGATTAGCTGTTCTTTTAAATGTTTGGCAGCTGCTCTGAGAACCTTTGGGCCTTGTCTAGTTTGGAATTTCTCACCAAAGGATCTTGGAATTAAGATGTGATGATTGAGATCAATTGTTGAATTAGTTTTATATGTGGAGAATCCTGATTTATGAGCTAGATTATCTTGACAATTATATGATGTTTAGTACAGAGAACAGATGCAGCATAACCACATCTTTTCTATTTATAAACAATTATTCTAAAAGAACTGGAAAAGGCTAAAGAGAAAAACACAAAAGGAAAAATCTGGAACATCTAAAAAGTGGCTTATATTCTGTGCAATTTAGAACTATATTTCCATTAAGAAGAACACTTCACCAATGACCAATTGTTTCTGTGACAGTATATTTCTGACGTGCTTAAATTTGCATTTGTCTCTGTATGTTACCAATAGAGACAAAGATATATTTGTGTATGTAAGACTGCAGTGTACAACTGAGTCCTTAATGCCCCCAAAATCTAAGGATTTTGTGCAGCCTCCTCTGAGTGGTCTGATCTCCTGCTACCTGTCAATCTTCTTTCTTGCAGATAGATTCAATACAGATATTCTGGGGAAGGCGCTGAGAGTCTTCTTTTCATCCTCTTGTCCAGACATCTGCATAGAGTTTGCTCCTTCCATGCTTAATGGAAAAAAGCCTTTCCATTTCTTCCCAACAAGAACAAGGAATTGCTGGTGTTTATTTCTATGACCAAAGGCATAGACCATGACCCAACATCCCATATGGACATAAGGGCCAAAAAGATTATGGACCCTCATTTGAAAGGTCCAAGGTGCCATCTTTCATGAGGCCCAAACTCTGTGAGCTCAGGTAATGCCTCACAGGGGGAAATGAAACCTGGTAGGACAGGAATGGAGCTTAGTGACTTCTGGTCATTAAAGAGGCAAGGAATGGTACCTGATAGTTTTCAGATCTGCAGAAAACAGCTTTCTTCCTGAATTCGGAGATTGTACCCTCTTCTCCTAAAGACTCTTAGAAGGACCTTAAAATCTAAAAATGCTTTTATTGAACACATTGGGAATTACTTCTGTGTACACAGCACTCAGTGCAGTCATGCTGGCCATATGACCACTAGAGTTGTCTTCAACTTAGTAACGGAGATGAGCACCGCCCCATACAGTGGGTTACAACTAGACATTCATGTCAAGGGACTACCGTTACCTTTTAAACCATGCTTAAGATTGCTTTCCCAAACTGTGAAATTTAATGGGTAACCCTGACACTTGACAGTTTTACAAGACTACAAATGTAAGGGTATGTTTCAGTAATTCCTGCCTATGCATTGATACATTTGCAACACCCTATATGTTCACAACACATTCATTCCAAGTGTGGATCCTTCTGTATTCAAAATGGTAACCATCCACACACAAGATGAAATGCCTTATTGCACTAGGTTCTTCTCCAGCTAAAATAGCATTGTTTGAAAGCTCTGTGCAATCAGGACTGCATTATTCCCCATCATACCTTTGCCTTGCGGCCATTGTTCACAATAAAAGTTTATCACATGCAGCATTTGGCACTGCCCAGCTGTTACTACCAGCTCTGTCCCTTTTCCTTATTTGGCAAACATGCACATTCACACACAAATTCCACTCATAGAGATATAAATTAAAAACATATATTTAAAAATGCCTCCCCCCCTCTTTGTGTTGAGGAGAGAGTCTCTTGATTTGGGATAGAGTTGATTAATCACTGTTAGATAAAAGCCATCTACTAAAGTAGTGATTTATCTGCCAGTAATAAATCAAGTCTGCTCAGTTAGGAAAAGGCATATTAATTAAATAAATGTTGTTTTAACTGTCATATTCTATACTATTTCCAGCTGTGTGTATTTGTGTGTGTGTGTGTGTGAGAGAGAGAGAGAGACTTGGAAACTGGGCTAATCTGATGAAAAAAGAGATGGGAGGCAGTGAGCAAAGTTTTCTATTCTCTGCTTCCACCCCTTTTCCTATCCCTGATCACTGATAAGTAAAGGGCACCTAAGCCACACTCACAGTACACCTACTGACCATCCCCATGCCACTCAAAATTGGCATAACAGTGCAGTTGAACTTTCACACAGGGAATCATAGGTCAATAGAAGTGTGAAAGGAGGTCATTAATGTATTTTTTGTGTTAATTAAAAAAAATGGTTTCCAAACCATGGGAGAACAGTAGAAGAGCAATGGTGTCAAGCAACATGGCTGAAGCAATAGTGGGACTAATGTGTCACCATAACACTATTACGCCGTGGAGCAATACACCTTGAAGACTCATGGAAATCCCAAGGTTCAGGGCAAGGGGAATGGAACCCCAAAACTACCCAGTTAAGGCTGAGCATGTCTACTGGTAATGGAATGTTTTCTGATTGCTGTGGGAAAGAATGGAAAATAAGAATTCAGGATAGAAAAGGGCATGGCTGGCTTACTTATACCCTAAAGAGGGGCCTTCCACATTGTACACCATAACCTTCAAAGCATCTGAAAGACGAGTTCTTGTTTGAACAGATTATGCCTCCTTTAATTATTAGAAGCACAGTCTGTCTCTTACTGGTGTCATACATTTACTCTAATGTTACAGTTAGAGTGTGTATACTAGGAATGTATACTCGTAAATGAACAGCTGTGTTGGCATTTTCTCATTTGCTTTGTATTCTCCCAACAGCAATTGGAAGAACCCTCATTCCTCGTTATTTTAGCACTGTCTTTGAAGGAGGTGTGACAGACCTGTATTACATCCTCAAGCACTCAAAAGAATCATACCACAACTCCTCTATCACAGTGGACTGTGATCAATGCACCATGGTCACTCAGCATGGAAAACCTATGTTTACAAAGGTAACAGGAAAAGTTAATGTGAAACACGCAACTAATGGATTTTCAATGTCCTTTTCGAACTACAACTATTATTTTCTTTTACATGGTGAAAGTGATTGCTGATATCTTAGATTTCAGTTTTATAAAATGTTTTCTTGCATGACTAAATTCTTGACCATCAGCCATAAATAGAAACAGAGAGAAAGTGCTGTTTCTTCTTTGTTCTGTGTTGTATTTGAAATAGAAACTGTTGGTATGGTTTATGCACTTATCAGGCTGCAGCTTCAATTTTTGTGCCAAAGTCTACATATAGCACAAAAGATCACCCAGAGGTCTATGAATCCAGAGACCAGATGTGGAGAGAAAAAAAACCCTCTTGCTGGAGGAAGGAGGAGAAACTATATGAACTAGATCTTCACACATACGTGCCAAAAGCCCTCCTAAAAGATTATGTTAAGCAGGGCACACCAGTCTGGTGGGTGCCTAGTTCAGTCTTAAAGATGGTTTTTTTCTATATAACTACTCAAGGTAAAGAAATCAGAAGTGAGGAACTATTCAGATTGAGTATTCCCACACTGTGGCAAGGCTAAAGAGACTGCAGTGTCCAGAAGCTGCTAGACTAAAGATTCCATCAGCCCCAAACAACATGGCCAGTGGTAAAAGATTATGGGAATTGGAATACATCAAGGATAGATTGGAAAGTTACTTTTAAAAGTAATTAAAGTAAATTGTTATATTTATTATATAAATTATATGTTATTTTTCTGAGGCCCTTGAGGTAGTTACCGTTATATTTACAGTCTTTCAAAAGTAACCCTTTCATATTTCTTAAAAGTAACAAATATAATTGCTTTTAATTGCATTCCACATATAAAAAATCTGAATGCTAGCAACTGCTAGCATGAAGTACAAAACACATTGTCTTCCCATCAACCTCACTGCTCCTTCAGTACCCACAATAGAAGGTACAGCAGAGGAATTATTTCTTTCCCATCACATCCTATAACTAGGAAAATTACAGTTATGCTACAAAGAAGTGGAGTTGCCCATTGTTAAAATACAGTCACAATATGACATATAGTTATACCTTTCTCATTAAGCAAAAGGGAGAGTAGTTACATACAACTTGTTTGTAATAACTAATGCCCTCCAGACTTAGTCGAAGGCCAGCAACTTGTTCCACAGAGTGAATTAGAGACACATTGGATGGTTGGTCAACTGCCAAGTTGTCCCTTCGTAACCATATGTTGGCATTATGGCACCGAAACGTTTTATATCACTGGAAGGTTTTGCCTAGGCTCTTTCTTCTTTCCATATTTTTGTTTCAAACTGAACAAAACTAGTGGTAGGATTATGGACCGCTTGATTTGATGGAATGCTAAATAGAATTTATTCTTCTTGATTGTTAGAAATACTGAGTTTATGCTATTCCTAAACAACCTAGTTCCTATGATATCAAGGATGCAGAGGATCTCCCCACTTACTCAGCTCAGGAGATTAATGTAGATTGTTTTGGGCAGGACTTCTCTGTAATGGTGCCTGCTCTTTAGAGTATCCTCGTACAGGGGCCCATAAAGTGCCCACCTTTTTCCCAATCTGCAAGCAAAGAATACTTTTTCATTCTCAAATATCTTCCCCTGTTTCTGTTTCTGCAACTTAAAGGTCTCTAAATTCTTTTGTATTTTGGGGTATTTTGTACTTATTTTAACTTTTTGTATTTAATTGTTGTTAGCACGGTTGTTTTCCAACTAATGGTAAACTATTCTGAGGTGTTTTTTAAAGTTCTTGTTTTTTGTCTTGTTTTCTGTGTTCCCGTAGGAACAGAAAAGCACCTAACTAATTAATAAATAGTATATAATAAGAATATTCTTGTTGCCAGCAAGTAATCACTTTTAGGAAATAAATACCAGTAATGGAATCAGAGTTTTATTGGACTAAAATGTGTCTATCTAGTCCAAAGTGTTTAGGAAACAGCAATGGTTGACCTCAGTAATTTCCCATAGGAAAGGACACTGTTAATCTATAACTCATGTGAAAGTAAGGCCTGTTTCAGACTGCCAAATAAAGCTGCTTCGGTCTTGGAGGTATGCTGTTTAAATGATGCATGGGTCCTAAGAGTCCGGAGGTCGCCCAAAGCCACACTCCATTCCTAAGCACTGGGAGTGCAGCTTTGGTGCAGCTTCCGGATCTTAGGAGCATGCATCATTTAAACAGCATACCTCCAAAGAGACCCAAAGCAGCTTTATTTTGGCAGTCTGTAACAGGCCTATGACTAGCTATGCTTTTCCCTTGTGCTAGTTGGATTTCATTTTAAGCATTTTTGATACTCCTGTCACCCCCCACACAAGTCCCAGTGCTAAAAACCAGGGGCACAGTGATTGGGAAGTTGTCCTGCCCAAGCTGCACTGAAACAAAAGAGAGCTATCTCAGTTTGTCTTCAAGGAAAAGTTGAAACTTGTATTGCTTGGTTTGAAGCTGGAAATGATTATAACACTGGAAGTGATTTTGGTGGAGGGGCATTGTTCTATCCTGGACTAATTTCATCCTCTGGCATTTTTAAGTGAGAGCTGCATTTTAGGTTATGTAAACCCAAACCAGCTCTCCTGTTCCTTTTTCCTCCGCTCATGTCAGTTTGCAGTCCTAAAATGCTAGTGAGTCACACAGTTTGTAGCTTGTTTCTATCTAATTCAAGGTAAACAGATCATATGAGCCTTACTGTCATGCTCTGTTCCCCATAAACAAAGGACATTATCATGCCAGGTGGCTGAGCTCTCCACCTCCACATTAGTCAGAAGAGGAGGACAGCGCATACACTGTGGCACTTGTGTAGGACTGTAGTCACTTTCCAGTGCAATAAGCAGAGGATGAAAACAAAATCTGGTGGGCATACAGAGGTTAGGATCCAACTTGTAGGCCCTGTCCAGCCTTTCTGTGTATTGGTGTACACCAGGAGCAAGGAATCTTTACCTTCATCCTGAAAACAACAGCTTCCTTCCAGGCTGAATAACTGGGTTACACATTTGACAGGAATAGGAAAACAGTTTAATTTAATGGTAGCCACTCCTGTTTTCTTTACAGATAAAGTGCTTACAGTTTATAATATCTGTTGACATTGCAATACAGTGAGCCTTTGGTATTTGCTGGAGTTTTGGTTCCAGGAACATCCAGCCCCACCCCCCCACCCCCTTTCGCAGATACCCAAAATCCTTGAATGCTCAAATCCTATTATAAGCAGTGGCATAGTTAAGATGGTGTTTTTATATAAATGGCAAGATCAAGGTTTGCTTTTTGGAGGTGTTTTATATTTTTTAAATATGTTTCAAACTTGGATGTGGAAACTGTGGATTAAAAAAAAAATCTGTGAAGGCTGACTGTAATAACCTGTGTGTGATACACTGTTCCCTCCAGTGTTCATCAATCTGTTACAGACTGCCCAAATAAAGCTGCTTCGGTCTCTTGGGTATGCGTTTAAATGATGCAGTTCCTAAGAGCCGGAAGCTGACACTCCAGATGCTTAGGAATGGAGTGTGGCTTTGGCGACCTCCGACTCTAGGACCCATGCATCATTTAAACAGCATACTCCAAAAAGACCCAAGCAGCTTTATTTGGGCAGTCTGTAACAGGCCTCAGTCTCTGACACACCGCTTTGAGGTTCATCTCTGTTTCGTCACCTATTAAAAGTCAAGACAACGCCTTACATTGTGCATATAGTCAAACCGTACATCTCCGTGGGCTTTGCCAGGTGCAAGAAACTCTTGCTTGTAAAACGGAAGGTCAAAGGAAGAGTTTAAGGGCACAATGGCATTTTGTGCCATAAAAATCCATACATTGGGCTTTCCTGCCCTGTCGTGGATGGCAGATAGGACAATTAACTGAGACAAGTTAATAAAATGCTGGTTAGTTTGAAAAATGTTCTTTTTGAGTTTTCCTTCCTTTTTCCCCTCCCCCTTCCCTGGCCTAGTCTGGAGTTGCCACGTGATCCCCTGAATGCCTGCCAGCCTCTTTCTTGTTGATCCTCCAGAGACCATCTGTGCTGGGGGCATTGATTAGAGTGTGTCTGCCGGGATTACATCTTTTCTGTTGCCATGCCAACTAATCAGCTGATTTTGGTTACCACAGAAACAAAATGTCAGAGCTCACAGTACGGTAACATGAATTCGGCACCACAGAAAATGTTTTCTTAATTGGAGACCTTTTCGTTTTGGATTTTATGAGGAAAGTTGCACGAAGCGGGAGAGGGAGCCTCGTCAAATACGATTTTATCTTCATTGATTAGAAGTTAATAATCCCCCCCCCTTATAAATTAGGACTTAATATCGCTACAAAGCATGCTTTTTAGCTATTACGGTCTTTGAATGATTCTAGTTGTATCAGGTGCTATAAAAACTCTAACCTGAATCAGGCATGATCAGCATAATTTCTTTTAATAAAGGGATTCTGCACTCAGAGAGTTATTATTATTATTATTATTATATTATTATTATTATTATTATTGTTAAACGATCCCAATATGGCGGTAACTAATACAGGGTTACCCATTGATCAGTATTAAAATTCAGATTCACTTCCATTTTTCTGCAAATGTCTGATTTTTTTTAAGCCACAAAACAAAGCGGTCATTTTCACATCATGTGCTAACTGTAGTAGTTACGTAAGCTAACTATATATATATATATATATATATATATATATATATATATATAGCTGTGAATTTTTAGCCAACTAAAATTAGTTAAATGAAGGTTAAAAGTAGTAAATGTATTTGCATAAGCTAAATGCAGAAGAAACACCGTTAACATGTAACCACCATTGCACTTAATATATGTAACCTTTGGGATCAAACTACAGTGGACCTTGTTATCCTGGGGTTTGGTTCCAAGATCCCCCGTGGATAACAAAATCATGGATGCTCAAGTCCCATATATATAATGACATAGCAAAAAGTGGTGTCCCTTATAAAAAATGGAAATCAAGATTTGATACTTGAAATTTATACTTTTTTTTAACCTTTTCAAACTGGATGTTGAATCCATGTATAAAAAAAAATCTGTGTACAAGAAGGCCAACTGCATATGTCAACGAGATTCAAATGCCAGGTATCTGCCAGCCATGTCTTTTCTTAAAGGAGCTGCACATTCTGACATTAGGTATACTAAATGTGTGGGATTTGTGTAGCTATCATTAATGACAAATCAGAAAAGTAAACAATTTAGGGTCTATCTAGTGCTGGCCTTTTCAAGTCCTTATTACATGGATCCTCCATATCAATTGGGTTCAGTTATCTCCCCCACAGATGCTAAAAAATGCAGATGATCAAGACCCATATTTTCAGTGGCGGTGACTTGAACATACATGCATGCTCCAGCATGCCACATTCAAGTTGCCACCACTGAAAATGTGGGACGTGTGATCTGTGAGTGGTTAAATTAGCAGATCGGACATCTACCGATAGGAGGGCCCCTGTATTTCTATTAGCTTAAAGAGTTTCCACTTGTATCTGAGCTCACCAACCCTTTTACCCCGTGCACGCTTTTTGTGTGATTGTCTGTAGTATTCTAGAACCCTTAAGTAGCTTTGGGAGAGATGGGAGGATGCAAGGCATTTAATACCTGATTTTCTGGTTGACGCATCCTTAAAGTTATTCCTTCAAAGAGAGAGCAGAATAAGGACCTCTGCTGTAGGAGTTTCTAACAAAAACTTTCCATCCAAGTTCCATCTCATCCAGCATTCTGCTTTTCAGCTGGCCAACCTGGGATGTAAATCTTCATAATGACATTATTGTAGGCGAGAGTAATTTTATCCTTTTTCTCCTTGCTGACAGAACAGCACACAAAAACTTAGCAATTTTGAAGACTATTGCAGTTTTGGGATTTATTGTTTGTTTAAAAAAATATATTTTTGCACATAAAATGGCATTTTTCTGCATAGATAACAGCATTTTCTACACAAAATGCTGTTTCGCACAGGGAATTTTGTGCAGAAAATAATATTTCTGCACAAAAATGCTGTTTCCTGCACAAGAAATTTATTATATTATTATTATTATTTATTATTATTATTATTATTTGCTGTGCAGTAAATGTCATTTTCTGTGCAAAAAACTCCACATGCATTTTTCATGCAGAGTAAGTTCGAACAGCAGAGATTCTTACTTATCTAGGATTCTTCTTGTCAGGTTTCCTTACAGTTAAGAAACTTTTCCATTTAGTATATATCGCTGCAGTGAGCACACAGTTAAAAAACTTTTCTACCTCATTTAAATACTGGAAATATTCTTTCCATCCCTACCAACCAGTTGCAACTAGAAAACCTATAAATTATAAAGGCTATATAGCCCCTACTGCCCCCTTTCACAACAAAAAACGCAGTGCTTAAAATGCTGTCTTTGAGTCAGACAGTCCTAATTGATTATAATTTCATTCCTAATTGAGTAGATAATTTATATTTCATGAATTGGTTACTGTCTATAATAAACAAGTACAGTACACATAACATGAAGAATACTTTTGACTCTAACTGTGTGTGGCAGTTCCTGAGTTCTAGGATTAAAAGAGTTCTATTTTCTGCACCTGTTCCAAATTGTCATAAATCTTTATTATTCCCACTGTCATCTTTTTCCCCTAACTAAAAAGCCCTGAAACACTTTAGCTTCATTGAAGGAAAGGATTCAGATTCATTTAATTTCTTTTTCTGTACCTTGTAACTTTTCAGCATGCCAGCAGCAGAAACTGTCCACAGTAGTTGAAATGTAAGCCGGCACCATCAGAAGTCATTAATGGCGTAGTGATATGTACTCTTCTTAAATAATCATTTCCTTCCTTGCTGTTTAACACTGAATAGGTTTTCCCCCCATTTAAATAGCTTATTGAACTGCATTTTCATCATTATCTGTCATGATCCCCAAACCATGCTTTGTCATCTCCTATTTAGACCGTTTGCTTAAACTTTCTGTATATTTCTCTGACCTTACACCTTCATTGAAAAGCATCCTTGTTGGCTTATGTCCATGTTAGTCTATAAAGCACAATAATTTAAATGTGGTGGTTTTGCCTTCATTTTTATCGTTGTTTTTTTTAAACGTTATCACATATTTCATAGGCTATGGACTTCCATACCTGTGGACACTAGAAGCCAATTATAAGGTCTTTTTTATGTTTAAATAAGTATAGTCCATTAGATCATCCCCATCTACAAGCTTGCTAACACTCTGGGAACTCTAAAATGTTGGTAAGGAAAACTTCGTACCAGAATCCGATGTAGTTGTTCTGATTATTGTACTTAAGAGTGCTCAGCACAACAGAGCATCTATTTATTAATTCATTTATAATACCTGTTTATATAGAGTCTTACAACTGTTAGTTGAATCAACAAAAATCTAGGCCAGCCAAGGGACCTAGATTTGGAGACAATGATCATACTACTTAAGAGATGTATTGCAATTATTGCTTTTATACAGTTTTTGGTCAGTTATCGTGGCTTCCAGAAACATAATGAGCAAATCTCAGAGAGTAAACAAAATAGACCTTATTCAATTATATCCCAGCACCAACTTTAAGAGCAGCAAGAATACCCTTTCATAATGCCCTGATGTCGGAGGGCAAGTTACATGAGAAGTGTGAAAATATTAACAAGTGTAGCTTTTTGTGGCCTGGGCCCTGCCGTGCCCAAAGAACAGGCTGCAGTGACACGAGAAGTATAGAATTTATCTTTGTGTGTTTGCCCTATATTGTATAGATGGGAAGGAGGGGAAGAAGCTAGATAACAACAAGTTAAGAGACTGTTTTTAAAGTAGTTACACATCCCATTTTTCAAAATAAGTGATTTATGGCACCATTCTAATAATAATTCAGATAATTCTGGACAAGATGAGTTCTCTTTTTTACTTTGGATATAACTACAACTCTCCATGTTTAGCACCCTCAAATAATGTTGTGCTAAGAAAAACCTTTAACCAGTGGATCCTGTGCTCTCAAAAAGTGACAAGTCTTATGAGTTTGTTATCTACAAAGTAACACTGGATGGACAGAACCATTTGTGAAAAGGACGGGAAGCAAAAGGTCCTCCTGAGAAAAATAGACCAGACAGACATTTGAAGAAAAATAGATTAAGGTTTATTTTTAAAACAATAATTTAAAAATCTGAATTAGAGGAAAGAAGAACAGAAGGAGAGCTCTTATACAGTAATTTAAAAGTTTGCTGGGATACATATACTGTATATACTCATGTATGGCCTTACAGACAGCCAAAATAACTGCTTCGAGTCACAATGGAGGTAGTGTTTCAATGAGTGATCGTCCTAAGATCCAGAAGTTGCGCCAAACCATGCCCATCCTTGACTTATATATATGGTTTGACGTTAGTTGAGTATATATGGTAACTCAAATGTGAAATAAAAGGAGATAGGAAATGAAAGGAGATGGTAACAAACCCGCACAATGGGGAAAAAAATAAATAAATAAGAAAACTTCTCCAACCCGTTACATATTTTAATGAGCGATTAGATATAACCTGAAATTACGTTGGAACTTCAAGTACCCACCTCTCCATTGTCCACCATGTTTGAAACTGGCTCGCTCTTGCATTCTCATTTTGTGACTCCTCCTCCTCTAACCATCTTCGCACTGCAGCTCAACGCTTCATTCCTGTGTCCATATCCTAACTGGTTGTTTCTTGATACTTTTGCAATGTTTTAAGTTTAATTGAAACAATTAAATAGGTTTATTTAGTGAATATTAACAATTACAAAAAAGAAATGAAAAATAATTATACCTACAAAAATATATATATATATTAATAGAGAAAAATGAAACAAAAAAGAAAGAAAAGAATGTGAAGTTTGTTTTTTAAAAAACCCATTCAGTACTTATGATCAAGCCAGATCCCAACCCCCAGTAATTATAACATTTCCCATTCATCTGTACTGCAATTCTTACATACATATATAGTATTACTCATATAAATATATTATCCGTCTATTCTAGTTCTTTTGTTTTCTCTTAAAAATAAACAATAAATATTAATTATAAACTGAATCCTAATATACTACTGTTTCCTTTAAGTCTTTAATATATTCCATAAAAGGGTTCCAAACTAATAAAAATCATTTATACCATTGCCATTAACTAAGTGCTAAACAGACCAGTGATAAACACCGACATCAAGGCTAAGTGGAGGCATAGTAACTGAACGCCGCATGCAACTCTACTCTGATACCAAGATCATGCCGCCCACCTGACCAGACGTTGGTGGTATCACGCCATTTCTTGGCTCAGTTCAGACATGCTATGCCAAAAAACCCTGAAAAGCTGCCACCCACAGTGGCAAGGGCATCTTTTTGCCAGCACAAAGAGTTGGCATTTTTGCAATTCTTTTTAGCTCTAGCAAAATACTGGATCAGGGCCACAGCACACAGTTTGCCACCCCCAATCCAGTGAGGAAAGGGTGGCAGGGATGCCACTCCAAAGGGGTGATCTGTTTGCCCCAAAGTTAGTCAATTTTCCAATTCAGCAAAGCCCTCATCTTTCCACCATTCTGAGATATTCAAAGTCTGTTCTTTTTCCAATTTTTGGCATAGATTATCTTGTGTCTGTAAACCATGTAATAAAACGATTATGTTTTTCCATATTTATATGTCAAAATCAATCATATTTAATAAAAATAGTTCATGATCCAAGGGTAGCATCTTTACTCAAGATCTTTTGTATAAACAGAAGTACTTTTCCATTCATATAAAATTCTTAGCTTTTTACATGTCCACCAAAGATGGACACTTCCTGAAGTCTTAAGTGCTCTTCTTCTGCCTACCTGTGGTTCTGACATTGATAGCCACGCAACCCATTATTTGCTCACACTAGTAATGTGTGATAATCTTGAGCAAAATCTTTTAATATCAATTTTGAATCTTATTGATAAAAAGCAGGCCCACCCAAGGTTGGTTCACCAATGGTGGTCTTTTCTGACTTGGGATAAGGTGGGCTTTTTCACACCACAGTGTTATAGCACTGTCATTGCTTTAACTGTCATGCTTCCATTCTATAGAATTCTTGTACTTGAACTTTAGGGAATTAATATTTAGAGCCAGAGAGCTCTAGCTCTCAACAAACCACAAAACCCAAATAACTAAATCACCATTGAATTTAAAGTATAGCACTGTATGGAGTGCACCACAATTTCCAGAGGAAAAACAATCTATAGGTGCTTTTAGGTTATAGCAACCCATTTGTCTGTGTAGATCATGAAAAGTTATGGAATGCACTCAGGACACGGGGTGTGACAATACATTTGATAGTCTTTATGAGATTTTTCTGTACCAAGGACCAAGAGGCCACTAAGAACGAATTTGGAAAAAACAGAGTGGTTTCTAATAGGTAAAGGGGTCAAGCAAGGCTGCATCGAATCACCCTATCTGTTTCAACTTATATGCTGAAAAACATCATAAGAAAAGCAGGAATTTAGACTCAGAAGGAGGAGGAGTGAGATAGTAGCAGAACATCAACAACCTAAGATATGTGGATGACAC
Source organism: Sceloporus undulatus (assembly GCF_019175285.1). Lineage (NCBI taxonomy): Eukaryota > Metazoa > Chordata > Lepidosauria > Squamata > Phrynosomatidae > Sceloporus > Sceloporus undulatus. Next base: position 95,016,047 of record NC_056526.1, read on the forward strand.
AATAATACTGCAGAAGACATCACAGACTGGAAACAGTTACTGACGAAAGTCAAACATGAAATGTCAAAGGCGGATTAATGTTGAGCATAAAGAAAACAAAAATAATGACCACAGAAGAAATACATAAATTCAATATAAAAAACCAAGGAAACAAAATAATAATTTAAAAAATCCCATACCTAGGGTCAAACATTGACTAGAGTGGTGACTGCAGTCAAGAAATAAGAAAAGACTAGGAATGGGTAGGGCAGCTATGAAAGAACTAGAAAGGATCCCGAGGAGTAAAAATATACAAATGGCACTAAAGTCAGAATTATTGAGACCATTGTATTCCCCATTGCCATGTATGGATTCAAGAGTTGGGAGAGTCAAGGAAGCAGACGAAAGAAAATCAACACATTGAGATGTGGTGCTGGTCAAAAGTGGTGGAGGATACTGTGGACAAGCAAAAAAGGCAACAGAACAGACCAAACCAGAAATCTCCTTAGAAGCCAGATGAACAAATTGAAGCTGTTATACTCTGGCCACACATAACAGGAAAGCATGGACACTAGAACAAACAATAATGCTTAGAAAAGGTAGAGGGTAAGAAGAAGGAAGGGAAGACTACATGCAGATGGATGGACTCAATCAGGGGGTCACAGGCATAGTTTGCAAGGCCTGAGCAGAGCAACTGAAGATAGGGATTCTTGAGGTCTCATCCACAGCCACCAGAGTCAGAGTCAACTTAGGGTAGCTAACAACAAACAACACATAGCAATGTCATGTACACTTGATGAGAAGCTGGTCACATTACTGTAATACTCATGTATAAGTCTAAAATTTTAGTCAAACAATGACTCCAAAAACCGTGTTGACATATCCATGGATCAATGTAAGTTACTGTACTTGTACTGTATTTTAAGGCTTAAAAAAGGACAATCCCCTGGTGAAAGGATAGAGGTCATCTGTTCGGAAGCACTCACACACTCTTTTATATCTCAATCCATGAAGCACAGTTAGCCTGCTTTAATTTTGTATGTTTTCTGGCACTGTTTTCCTTTGCTTCATCCTTTGCATCCTTGTGCATATCCCAAGTTTTACTCTCTACTCAACAGAGTCATATCAAAAAATCTATAATGTGGCCCACCAAAAACCTGCCCTCACTCTACTATACATGAGGTCAATTTAGTTGAATATATATGCTATCCATGTCCTGGGAAAAACACTATTTTCAATTCATACTGTCAGAGTCACTTGAAGATGAGTCTAACAGCATAAGACCATTGTTGAAGCCTTAACAAAGAACAGTAAGAAGTGAGCATATCATCCTTGTTTGAAATTTCTGTATCAGCACTGGTAAACCAGCAGGCCCAACTGAAGATGCAGGCATAGTTACAAATGAGAGAATAGTCTCAGGGCTCAGGTATTAGAGTACTTAGGTACTTACCCAAGATTAAAGATACATCTCAGCCACACCTGCATACTGTACCGAGAGGCCTCTTGTGTTACCACCTGGACATCGCTACTCTGATGATGGAAAAACACCCTTCTCCTTAACCTTCAGTTTATACATTGTCCCCTTCATCAGTCTTGCCAGGGCCAGTTAAACCATATTGATAAAACTTCCACAGGTTTTTTGGATAAGTGGAAATAAGCAAGTGTTTTATTGTCTTTCTTTTGTTTGCTTGTGCTGTATTTTACCAAAACATGCGTAATCTGTCATTTTGGGTACTTGTCATTTACAATTTTAATATAATATTTTAGTAAACGTTTGCTACCCGAATTCTATATAGAAAGAGTAAATCAGGAAGAGTGAAAGGCCCAAGTCCCCCACACAATTGCCAAAATGGGCCCATTAGCCCTTTTACAGAGGAATGATCTCTCCAGACATTCCCTCCCCCCCCCCAGTAATTGTTTATCTTTGATCATCATCAGTTCCTTCTTTCTAACAACTACACCTACCTTTGGAGAAGCTGGTTTACAATAGGTTTTAACCATCCAACACATTGTGAATCTCTTCCAGATCAGATTTTAATCCAAGTCAGAGAGAATTCAAGGTCCTCATAATGGTCATCTCTTCTGTATTTTGAACACTATGAGCTGCTGATATATATCCAAATTCAGATCTGTACAGCTTTGGTAACACCTGTGCTATAAACACAAATACACAGATAAAAGTAATGACTAAAAGAGTTTAATGAAATCTCCATTTTTCAGAAAAAGAATTGTTGGCGCGATTTCATGTTTGTACTCAGTGCCACAATAATACTTTGGGGCATCAAGAGGTACTCCTCAAAACAACAACAACAACAACTGAAAAAATCAAAAAAGCAAGAAAAGGGTGCAGAGGAATAGTAAAAAAATAACCAAGTGAAACGAATACAGGTAGAAAAGTAAACAGATATCATCTCTTAGTGTTTTTGAGAAAAATAAAAACAATTCAAAAACAAATAGAACCTTTATAAACATAGGCCAATCCGTCATTGTCTTATGAATTGCATATTATCTGTTAATAAATAAATGGCGATTGTCTATTCATAACTAGATATCATGCATGCAACACAACTGCAGATCACAACCAAATGAAAGGCTTAGTACCATTAATTAGCTGCAGAGATTTTAGGGGGAAGTTAAAATAGATGTAATAAATAAATTTAAAGCCCGCAAGAGTCGTAAAATCTACAGTCTGATCAACTGCTGCTCCATGAATGCTTTCCTTAATTTCTTTTTCTTGAGAGAGGATTAATCTCAATAAAGTTGAACAACAATTTTTTTCTTTATGTCCTGCTTCCTAGGTGTGTTAAAAGGACGT
>NC_056526.1:95018865-95023336 GCF_019175285.1 Sceloporus undulatus
TCACATTTTGACATTTTATAAGGAAATGACACGGTTGAAATTTGAACAGTTTTATTTAAATAAATCCAATAAACCACACATGCGTGAATTTTACACACACTCACACAGAGCCACACTCTCATAATCCAATGCTCACAGATGTGCGCACGCACACGCTAACACACAGCCACACTCTCATAATCCAATGCTCACAGATATGCACACGCACACGCTCACACAGCCACACTCTCATAATCCAATGCTCACAGATATGCACACGCACACGCTCACACACAGCCACATTCTCATAATCCAATGCTCCACCGATATGCGCACGCACACTCACACAGTCCACATTCTCATAATCCATGCGTCACAGGGATATGCACACGCACACGCTCACACACAGCCACACTCTCATAATCCAATGCTCACAGATATGCACACGCACACGCTCACATAGCCACACTCTCATAATCCAATGTGCAGATATGCGCAGGCACACGCTCACACACAGCCACTCTCACAATCCAATGCTCACAGATATGCGCACGCACATGCTCACACAGCCACACTCTCATAATCCAATGCGCAGATATGCGCATGCACACGCTCACACAGCCACACTCTCATAATCCAATGTGCAGATATGTGCACACACACTCACACACAGCCACTCTCATAATCCAATGTGCACAGATACGCGCAGGCACATGCTCACACAGCCACACTCTCATAATCCAATGCGCACGGAGCACCACTCAGTCATGCTCTTTTACTCCTTCTTTCATTCTCACACACTCATTAACTTCCTCTCACTCTAAGTCACACGGAAACATTCATTCTCATGTATATGTGGAAGTGTACACACAAATGAATATGAAGGGTGTGACTATGTGTGAGAGAGAGAGAGGGAAAGGCCTCAAGGTCGCCATGGAAACCAACTCTAGGGGCGGGGCTTGGAATAAGAAGTGGGCGGGGCTTTGGAAGCGTGTTGCGCGCGTGCGCACTGAGCCAGGGCAAAGGTTCCGCACTAAGTGATGGAGGATAACTCTCTTCCTGTGGCTTCATCGTTCATCACTTCCGCCCGCCTTCACTTCCGCTTCCGGTGTGGCGTCCAGCGAGGGGAGGGCGGGGCGTCGGTGCTGCTGCTCAGTAACCAGTCGCCGCGGGAGGCGACGCCGACGCCGCCATCACTACCACCGCCACCACCGCCATGTCCGGCAGCGGGAGCGCCACCGCCGTCGCCGCCCCTCCGGCCCCCAGCGCCCCGCCGGCCCCCGCCGCCTCTCCGCCCGCGCAGCCCCCTCCTCCTCCGCCGCCTCCGCCGCCGCCTCCCCCGCCGCAGCCGCAGCCTCCTCAGCCGCCGCTGCCGGAGCCTTCTTCCCCGGGAGCCACCGCCGCTGCCGCCGCGGAGCCGGAGCTGGTCTCGCTCATCCTCAACCGCCTCAAGAGCCAGGGCCTCTTCGACCAGTTCCGCAGAGACTGCCTCGCCGATGTCGACACCAAGGTGAGGAGAGTCAGAGCATTAGGCTGCATCCAGACTGGAGGGATAACACGGTTTGGACCCGCTTTAACTTCTTGTCTGACTCTCTGCTGCTATGGAATTCTGGGAGTTGGAGTTTGTTGTGGGCCCAGGCGGAGAGCCAGCCGCAAACAACCTCCAACTCCCGGAGAATTCCGGCTTCAGCAACAAAGTTTTAAGCGCTCCAAACCGGGTTTATCCCTCAGTGTGGATTGCTGCACTTTGCAGGGCGCCCTTCCGCCTTGTGTCCTGAGTTGGGCATGGTTTCGGGGCTTCTCCGTCCAAAAAGGAAGGGAAGGAGCCTCCTCTGCCTGGAAGTGGAGGGGTTGGGTAACAATAACAACAACAATAATAATAATACAGACCTCCTTCTTTATCCGCGGTTCAAGCATTCAGGGCTTGGAAAGGTTGAAGTGTGTGTATGGCTATTCATGCATGAATGTCTATGTATGTCTATGTGTCTCTCTCTCTGTGTGTGTATATATATATGTATATGCGTGTATGTTTATGTATACAGATATGTATGTATGTATGTGTATAAATGTATATGTGTGTCTGTATATATGTATGTGTGTGTGTATTAGTCTAGTTGCATCTGTGTGCGTATATATTTGTGTGTGTGTGTATATATGTATGTGTCTATATTTGTGTGTGTATAAATATATGTGTGTGTATGTCTATTTGTGTGAGCATATGTGTGTGTATATATATGTGTGTGTTTATGTATATATATATTTATGTATCTATATATATGTGTGTGTGTGTGCCTATATGTGTGTGTATACATATATATGTGTGTGTGTATCTATATATATATGTATGTGTGTATGTGTCTATATTTGTGTGTATAAATATATGTGTGTGTGTGAGTGTATGTCTATTTGTGTGTGCGTATGTGTGTGTATATATATGTGTGTGTGTATATGTTTATATATATATATATATATGTATGTGTGTATGTGCCTCTGTGTGTGTGTGTGTATGTGTATGTGTGTATGTGTGTGTGTATATATATGTGTGTGTGTATGTGTGTCTATATTTGTGTGTGTCTGTATGGGGATTGGTTCCAGAACACACACCCCGGTTACCAACATCCGTGGATGCTGAAGTCCCATTAAGTACAATGGATAGTAAGATGGCATCTTATATAAAATGGAAAAATCAAGGTTTGCTTTTTGATCTGCCTATACACATGCACACGTTTATATGTGTGTTTATGTATATGTGTGTGTGACTTGCCTAGGGTCACCCAGTGGTTTTCATGGCCAAGATTTGAACCCAGGTCCCCATAGTCCAGCACTCAAACCACTGTGCCATGCTATCATGTGTGGTAAAGGTATTGTTATCCTTATAAGCCCATAACTCCTAAACCAGCTCCTAAGACTTGAGGCTGTAGAAGAGAAAGCCCTGCAATTTTCAGGTACGGGACAAATTTGTGATCGTATAAAGAATATTCTGTCTTTAACTGTATTTATTAACTTTCTGGCTGCTTTCACAAATTGGCTTCTATCTGTGGTGATCCTATGAGTGAGAGATCTCCAAGGCACCCTGTCATTAACAGCCATCCTGCTTAGGGCCCAAGGAGACGGCCCAAATAAAGCTGCTTTGGGTCACTTTGGAGGTATGCCCTTTAAATGATGCATGCATCCTAAGAGGCCGGAAGCCACACCAAAGCCATGCTCCAGTCCTAAGGACTGGAACGCAGCTTTGGCGCAGCTTTGGCGCAGCTTCTGGCCTCTTAAGATGCATGTGTCATTTAAACAGCATACCTCCAAAGTGACCCAAAGCAGCTTTATTTTGGCCTGTCTGCTTTGGGCCTTATTCACCTGTAAGGCTGTCTTCCTTTTTTCGTTTGTTGTTGTGTGTCTTTAATTCATTCCCAACTTAAGGTTTGCCTTTAAGGCAAACCAATCACAGGGTCTTCTTGGCAAGATTTGTTCAGAGGTGGTTTGCCTTTGCCTTCCTCTGAGGCGGAGAGAATGGCACTTACCAAGGTCACGCAATGGATTTCTGTGGCTGAGCCATGGATTTCATAGAATCATAGAGTTGGAAGAGACCCCAAGGGCCATCCAGTCCAACCCCCTGCCATGCAGGAACTCTCAATCACAGCATCCGTGACAGATGGCCATCCAGCCTCTGTTTAAAGACCCCCAAAGAAGGAGACTCCATCACTTTCCAAGGCAGTATGTTCCACTGTCAAACAGCCCTTACTGTCAGGATGTTCCTCCTAATGTTGACATGGAATCTCTTTTCATGCAGCTTGCATCCATTGCTCCAGGTTCTATTCTCTGGAGCAGCAGAAAGCAAGCTTGCTCAATTTTCAGTATGACATCCCTTCAAATATTTAATCAGGGGTATCGTATCACCTCTTAACCTTCTCTTCTCCAGGCTAAACATCCCCAGCTCCCTAAGTCTCTCCTCATAGGGCATTGTTTCCAGACCCTTCACCATTTTGGTCACCCTCGTCTGTACACGCTCCAGTTTCTCAGTGTCCTTTTTGAATTGTGGTGCCAAACCTGGACACAGTATTTCAGGTGAGGCCTGACCAAAGCAGTCTAGAATGGCACTATTATCTCCCTTGATCTAGACACTATACCTCTATTGATGCAGCCTAGAATCACATTGGCCTTTTTATCTGCCTCATCACACTGTTGACTCACATTCAACTTGTGGTCTACTTGGACTCCTAGATCCTTTTCACGTGTAGTTGTGTTAAGCCAGGTATCCCCCATCCTATATCTATGCATTTCATTTTTTCTGCCTAAGTACAATACCTTACATTTCTCCCTGTTGAAGTTCGTTTTGTTAGTTTTGGCCCAACTTTCTGATCTGTTCAGGTCACTCTGAATTTTGATCCTCTCCTTTGGGGTATTAACTGCTATTCCTAATTTGGTGTCATCTGCAAGTTTAGTAAGCATGCCCTCTATTCTTTTGTCCAAGTTGATAAAGATGTTGAATAGTGCTAGG
>NC_056526.1:95023361-95034681 GCF_019175285.1 Sceloporus undulatus
ATGGAAGAATTGAGTGCCCGCTGCTTTATCTTATTGTCCTGTATATTATGGTTGCTGGTGACCGCCCTGATGTTTTCGAAGGGCGAATATAAATTAAAGTTTTTATTATGATTCTTATTTAAATGATGGGAAATGAAGTTCTGCCAGCCCTCCCCCCCTTTTACAGTCACGGTGCTTCCGACTACAGCATGACACAAGATATTGTCACATGTACTGTTTCAACAGCAGCACCCTCCCTCTTACTCTACTTCAAACGGGCTTTTTAAGGATGCTTTGATGGTTGGTTTTTAACAAGATATCCGCTACCCAACTTCGAGCAAATTATCCCAAATAAGCTATCAGCCTTTATTTATACAGTGCAGACTTGTAAAAGCGGAAACTTACTTGAAACTGTGCCTAAGATTGTTTCTTAGCGGGTTCTTGTTCAGGTGAGGACTCCAGGGATGAGTTGCTAGTGGTTGGGAACAAGTTGTCCAACACCGCTGCCTTAAGTTCTGATATGCAGGGCTGAAAGTGAACATAAGAATCGCCTTGTGAAGCTTCCCCTACATTTGACATTCACAAACTGGACAACAAAGTGGCACAATCATTTAACCAATGAAAATTCACTGACATGGAGCCATTTAAGGCAGCTTTTAAATGAATGAAAATATAAAGGAACTAAAATGCAGAATTACTGAAAGAAAACGATGCAACGCAAAAGCAAGCAAAACTCACCTTTTAATACACAGTAAGTCATGGGCCAGCACGATTTTGTACCAGCAATGAAGTTATTTCAAATCTATACTGAAGCAATGGGGAAAGAGACCTTCTGGCCATTCTTCAAACAAAATCTTTTGGGAATCAAGCCTTCAGGAGCTACTGAGAATGGTGTCTGCTGTCCGTTCCCCATCCAAAGCAGCCATTCAGATGATATCTTGTCCTCAAGATACCCACACCAAAGGATGCTGCCAGGGATTCCAGCAGAATCAAAGGCTTGCGCTATGGTTCACACATCCAGGCGTCAATGCAGTTGCATTTACAAATCCAAGCTAGAAAAAAAAAAATTTTGAATAAACTGGACTCAGAGGGTTATCCATAGTGCTTTAAGAAGTGTTTAACATCCAACCCTGCTCCACAGCATACTCAAGAAAAGGTTCATTTCAACTGACTAGTAAGTTATATAGTCCTCAGAGTGTCAGGCAAGTATCTTCAAAGTAGTCCTTTCACTGCTTTTTCAATTTTTCAAAGGACTGCAAACCCTCCTGCTAAAAGGGAAGTTATACTTTCTGGAGACAGTACTCCGGCAAGATGCAAGGCGAACTTGTTTCAGTACAAGACCCTCCTACACATATGTTACTTTCAAGCCTCAACAGCTGAAACAAACTAGAACATGGAACAACGCAGACACGTCCCTGGATTAATGATGAAAAGTGGGGATCTGGGTCAGGTGATGCAAGCAATATTGTTCTCAAAGTGCGTAGCAAACCTAGTTTGGGGGCAGGAAGTACTTTTTGGAACTGACCAGATGCTGAGCAAAGGGCTTGGTACCAGATGGGTCGTGTATTTTTCCATCTATGTGTTAAAGTTTGAACTTTTTAATTGTAGTTAATTGGTAACATTATATTTTAATATGTGATATAATTTTATGTTGTTTTTGTATTTATAATTCAATATCACTATGAGCTATGTTCAGTCTTTCTCAGTCACCTTTGGTGAGAAAGGTGAGATAGAAACAACAGTGAAAAAAAGATGACCAAATTCCCTTATATCTCATTGAAGTCCAGCTCAGTGGGCGTAAACCAGCCGAAAAGGCGAGGGAGAACAGGGCGCGCCAACAAGGCAGCAAGGGGACAAAAAGAGGGCGGAGGGGGAACGGGAGCAAAGAAAGGCCAAGGAAAAGGAACAGAAGGAAGGAAAGAGGCGCCCACGGAGAGGGGGCAGGGGGGCCGAAACAACACGAGAACGCGGGACACGGGACCAGGGCCGCGGGAAGAAGGACCTACCGGTAAGAGTAAAGAGGGAGCAGGCGGGACAGAAAGACGGCAGCAGGGGGCACGGGCCGCGGCAGGGGGCGGCCACACGGGGCCGGGGGGAAAAAACACGGGCAAAAGAAGGCGGGAAGGACAGGGGAGGCCCTTAGCCAAAAGGCGTGGGACCACAAGTGGTGGGGTGGTTGGTGTTTTGGCTGGGGAAGATTGTGCGGACCCATGTCGAACAGAAAAATGAATTGATGAGGCAGAGGCAGCTTACACACATAGCCTGGCGGTAAGGGGGAGAAACAGATGTTTAAAATAGTGGGTGCATGAAACAACGGGTGTGGTGCACTGAAGGATCAAGAAAGCAAAAGTGGGCCTATACAGGGATATCAAGGAGTGTGGGAGTTGGAATTCCAAGGCAACCTGTAGTGCCAGAGAAAGCCTCATTTATGACAATAGCATGGCAACTTTTAAAGATGAAGTCTCAGCTAATGGGAAAAATAGCAAAGAACAATAATGCCCTCTTTCGCGAAATAAGGTATTACTCTATACTCCTTCCCAATTGTATTTTGCTTTCAGCCCTCACAAAACAAAACAGCAGAGAAAAAGAAAACTCACAACGGATAGGGAAACAGGACTGCCAGGTGGTGAGAAGACAATATGTTTGTTTTCTCGTGTGAGACAATTAGTTTCATAGACAGAGATAAACACCGGTGAAAACTTAAAAATTGAAAATCTTAATTACGGCTTCCTCAAATCAACTACTTGTAAGGCCAGTTTAACTGACTGTTAAAGGATTATAATCTGATAAACAAATGTATTAATATCGTTTGAAAAACTTCATTTAATGTTTTATTTTAAAAATCATTCATTTTTCTTCATTCATAATAATAGATACTGTAACTCACTGCATCTTATGATACAGTTCCCTTCCCTCAGCTACAATCTACAAGACATGCCACAAAAAGGGAAGGGAGGCATGAGGAAGGAGATCAAGTCCACCCAGCCACAAATAGATCAATAATGACTTACTTATGTCTACAAAATCGGAGTTTTTTTGGGTTTCAGCAAAATCTGAGTTTGCCACTGACATACGTACTGTAAGATACTCATGTATCAGTCTACCGAAATTTTAGTCAAAAGTGACCCCAAAAACGGTCCGACTTTCCATGAGTCAAATGCACATAGTGTATTTCACTCTCAAATAGGCCATCCCTTTCCTAAATAGAGTGGTAAAAGGCAAAGCGTAGGTCACTGGAACACCAAAAGGAGCATGGATCCCCCGACTATCCATCCATCCAGCCTTTAGAAGACACAAACAGTTATGCCTGCCAGAATTTTCTAAGTCCTTGGCTCAGTTTTCTTTGTCATCATCCCTTACTCCCTTTGTTACAGCCCCTAGTTTAAACCCTTGAACTTCCACGGTCATATCAAAATCCAAATTTGGCTCTAAATCTCCCACGATTAACATGAGGTCGACCTTAAGCGAGTATATACGTAGTTTTCTTCCAAACTGTTTCACTTTCTCAGCTCCTCAGGCTCAAAACCGGACGGCTACTGGATTATCCATATGTTTTTAGACCGCAAACTCCTAAATCTTACAAGTAGTTATGATGTCTGAGACGTTGGAGCCAGACACAAAACACACTGCAGAATAATCCAGTTTGAGAACCACTTTAACTGCCCTGGCTCAATCTAGGGAATCCTGGAAAATGTAATTCCTCTGTTAGAGCACTCTGGTACCAAAATAGACTTGGTTCCCTGAATTCCCTAGCGCTGAGCCCAGGCAGTTAAAGTGGTCTCAAACTGAATTATTTCGTAGTGTGTTTGGGAGCAACGTTGCCAACTTCTTCTGCTCTAAAGAGGTGGCAAGAATATTTGTGAGCACTCGGTTTTAATAAACCAAAGTAACTTTACCCGTAGGTAAGCAAGGGGGCTGCACTGTATCATAATGTTTATATGTAGAAGAACAACATTGTAAGGTAAGTGGATTAAGACGGTAGAATAAGGAATGAAAATTGAGGAAGAAACATCAATAGTTTTAGAGACCTTAGGATATCATACTATAGCAGAAATTAGCACCAAAGACTTGGAAACAATATTTGAAGAAATCAAGGAAGAAAAGCAGAATTACAGGTGAGTAAACAATTACGTATTCTAAAACGATGGTGAAGACATTGGGAATAATCCAAGGGCTTTCTATACCTTAGCTCAGTATAAATCAAAAGGGAGACTGTTATCAAGAAATCTTGAAAGGCACTATGAAAGAACTAGGTAGATCCGGTAGTGTGAAGATGCATAACTGATACCAAAGTCGGGATTATCCATGCCAGCCAACTACGGATTTTCTATGTAAGGCTAGACAGTGGAAAAGCGAGCATGAACAGAATCAATTGGTGTTGAGGGAGAGCGCTGCGGTACCAGGGACTGCCAAAAGGAGACAATGAGTCTGAGAGCAATGAAACCTGAACGCTTCTCCTGCCTGATGACCAAACTAATGTGAAGCAGTGGGGTAATAGTGGCTTGAGCACTTGATGAGGACTCTGGAGACCAGGCTGCAAATCCAAGGTTCTCACAATGGCTCCTCTACATCCTGAAAGAGTCTATGGGGTCCCACAGAGTTCTGTGCGGGCCCAGCACTGCGTAGGGAAGCCCCAGCTGCCAGACCGCGAGGCTTCCCTGCGCAGCAAAAAAGGAGCGGCAAAATGCCACTCCTTTTTGGAACACGGAAGTGGCGCCGCGAGGGGTGGAGTGCGCCCTCGCGACGTCACTTCCGCTGCGACACGTCTGGACGCGCAGCGTCCAGTACGTCAAAATGGCGGCGCCCATGTGGATGGGCACCGCGAAAAAGTACGCGCTCCGTGCGTACTGGGAGGAAGGGCCGTCAGGAAGGTAAGAACCTTCCTAACCCTAATACGGCCCTTCCTAACCCTAGTACAAGCGGAGTGCGTACTTTATGGCGGTTTGTAACCCGCCATAGTCTTTAAGTCAGTTTTGAAACTGGGTAGAGAAGTGATAAGGTGTGCATGTGGGGGAAGAAGGTTCCAGGAGTAAGGGGCAGCAAGCGAGAAGGGACGAATTCGGGAGGGGGCAGTAGTAGTCCTACACTGTGACAGGAGACCTTGACTACAAGAGCGGAGGGTGCAAGTAGGAATGTAAGGAGAAAAAAGGTCAGATAAGTAAGGAGGGGCCAATCCATGGAGGGCTTTGAAACCACAACCACCATGTATGATATTAGAAGTTTTATTTTCAGTCCTTTCTGACTATGGCCAACACAAAATGTGTCTTGTATGTAGCAGCTACACACTGGGTCAATGTGTGTTGAGTTATCTACCATAATCCCAAAAATCGCCCTTGCTTGTTGCCAGTGCAGACTCCAAGAGAGTATATAACACTGGATATAATTATGAAAATGTTACATTCTTTTTAAAGGAACTCGAGGGTCAAATTTAATCATTTCTAAAAATGAATCCAAGCTCAAAGCCAACATCTGAACTGCATGCTGGACAAAGCACAGAATCTTGTCTTGCAAATAAATGTTAAAATTTACATCATAGGCAAAAGAAATCACTTCTCCATGTGCCTTTACATGTGTCATTTGTGGCCTACTTACATCCAGTAAGAGAAAATGCCAACTTTGTCTCAATTAACCCGTTTCCCTGCTTAATCATTCAGAGGCAATTTCACTTGACATGCACAAGTAGCCATTAAGAAGCCTGACAGCCTTTATTAAGATCTATATCAGAAACTGGTATTTGACTCTTATCTGTACTCCAGTCAGGAACAGAGCATGCAAAATATCGGAACCTCCTAGTCATTATAGATGGTCTTCCATTTTCAAGGCATGCAGGAATGTGGGTTATTTCTTCATCCCTATGCTGGTTATAATTCAGCCTAGACCCAGCAACATTTTTTAAGATACAGTACCAGGAGATTAGAAACTGAATAAATTTACAGAACACAGCCTTTTGCTATAGCATATCAAATATCAACATAAACTAGGAAAAAACTTCATGCTGCATATAAAGCAACTCGGGTCCCCCAAACTACAGTGTTTCTGATCAGCATCAGAGAAGCTGTGCTAAAAGCAACATTCTAACTTTCTCATCAGTTAACCTTATTATTATTAACCTTTATTTATAAAGCGTTGTAAATTTACACATCAATGCAATCCTAGGACTTCTTTACAGAGTCCAAAGAAACAATTTTAATAAATGCATTCCCCTAAGTTTAAATATCTCTGCTCAATAACTTACTAAAGGTCCAATCTATGATTTCTTCATCTGCAAGGTGACAGAGAGAGCGAGAATGCCAAGGCTTTTCCAAATTGTGGATTAATTGAGATTTCAGAGATTAAGCGGCATGTTCTTGAATAGTAACTGTGTAAGCTCTATAAGACATTAATTATAGGCTTTCGAGGGACTATCAAAGGCTTGAAGGAAAGAAAGTATAGTAAAAACACAGATTAGGTTTACAGTACCACTACTACTGGCAGCAACAAATGACAGAAGTTGCTGGAGCATGAGAAGTATTAATTGCTTGATTACCCTGCTCTTCCAGGGATTGCTTTTATACTCAGCTGTTTTATCATGCTGTGACTCAACATATACAAGACTTCTTTTTAAAAGAAAGAAAAAAAGGCTGTCCTTGGTCATCTCTAGACTTGTTAAACTACCCACTGCTGAAGGCTTTGCCTGTTCACCATTTTCACTATATAACTACACTTTTAAGTCTCTTGAAGAGGATAAGCTACTACTTCAACCATCTTGAACCAGCAAAACAACATGCAACTCTCTACTCTCTATATGCTGGAAGTACCAGGGTTTTAAGAAAACAAAATAAAAGCAATAAGAGTACTGCAGGGCTGAAAGATGCAATGCAAATAAGAGCAAGGGGTGCAGATCCTTTTTTTTTTTTAATCATCCCTAGCAAATAATGTGTTTAAGAAGATTATTTAAACATTCCATACTAAAAGTATTCATCATAATTACAGTCAAGAGCAAAGGTTCAGACAGAACAAGGTCCGCTCTTTCCTCTCCCTGCCCCCAAGAGTGACAATCCATATTAACTTCTTCAACAACATGCCAAGCCTGTTGCGTTAATTCTATCCCACTGTGTTTGAAATTTAATATTCCTCCAACAGCTCTTTATCATCAAATGTTGCCCTGATGTCTTATACAGATCTTATACAGAAAACTTAGCAGAGTGGGATAACTCATAACAGTGTAACATGACAGCAGCGCAAAAAGATAATGTATATTTTTTTCGATTTGAGCAATCCGAGGATCCTTGGAGAGGTAAGAGCCACCATGTGTAGTTTACATTCATGCCTTTCCTGGCTTATTAAAAAAGCTGGAGGGTCACTGGCTGAATGGGTAAAGGGAGTTGTTAACACCTTGCTAACACTAGACAAGAGCTCCAGCTTGCCTAAACAAGGCTCTTTATAAAATCATTATTTAAAAAGCACTTCTTAAATCTCACCATTTTGAATAAGTATCAGCCAGTCTCTAACATTCGACTTTTAAGCAAGGTTCTAATCTAGAATATGTGGCAGCTTCCCAGATCCAGGGATTTTTGGATGAGATGGATTAATTAGATCCATTTCAGACTGGTTTCAGGGCTGGCTATGAGACAGAGACTGTTTTGGTCACCTAACCACCTAAACCAGTGGTTCCCAACCTGTGGGTCGGGACCCTTTTGGGGGTTGAATGACCCTTTCATTGGGGTCACCTAAGACCATTGGAAAGCACCTATTTAATTACAGTTTTGAAGTAGCAACGAAAATAATTTCATGGGTTTGGGTCACCACAACATGAGGAACTATATTAAGGGGTCACGGCATTAGGAAGGTTGGGAACCACTGACATAAACTGAGAGCTAGACAGAGGGAGTGTGTACCTGTTGGTTCTGCTGAACCTTTCAGCACCTTTGGTCCTAACTGGTGCCTGTCATCACTAAGTGGATGAAGAAGAACAAACTGAAACTGAATCTAGCCAAAATGGAAGTGCTTCTGGTCAGTCGGAAGTTAGGTCAGGGAATAGGGATTTAGCTTGTGCTGGATGGGATTGCACTCCCCCACAGATGAAGGTCTGCATCTTGGGTATACTCCTGGATTCAACTCTAAGCCTGGAAGCATAGATTTCAGTGTTAGCTAGGATTGACACAGTTAAACCTTGTGCGCAGCTCCCTGAGACATCAGATCTGGCCACAGTTAACAAATGTCTTAGTTACATCACAGTTGGATTACTGCCGTGGGTCTACCTTTGAAGAGTGTTTCAAAGTGGGTCCAAAGAGCTGCAGGCAGATAGTTAACTGGGGCTGGCTACAGGAAGCACACAACTCCCTTGTTGCATCAGCTTCACTGGCTGCCAGTCTGTTTCCAGTGCTGGTTTTGACCTCTAAAGCCCTACACAGATCTTGCGTAGGCTATTAGAAGGGCCATATTTTTCCTTATGAACCAGCCTGTGCTTTGAGGCCCTCTTCTCTGTCCCACGACCCTTGAGTACATCTAGTGGGGACACAGGAAAGGGCCTGCCTTCTCAGTGCCCCAGGGTCTGGAACGCCCTCCCCAGACAAGTTACATTGGCACGCTCCATGCTTTCGTTTCGCAGACAAGCAAAGACAGGCAATTGGTGATTGACTACATAAGGCCCATCCCACCAAAATAATGTGCTGGATCTTGCTAATTGTCAAGCTTGTGCGTGTCTGAAGATTTATGTTTTTACATATTCCCCGTGATTGGGCGGGATACAAATAAATCTATATTATTATTATCATCATCATCATCATCATCATCATCATTATTACTGTATTATTATTATTATTAAAATCTGGTTTTACATTTTTCTGATTTTTTAATCTTGTTTTAACTTTTGTGTCTTGTGGATTTTAATTATATATTTCTAATTTTTTATAAGATGCTTTGAGTCTCAAACTTGGGAAAAGAGGAATAATAATATACATAACAATAGCTATATGTCTATTTTCCAACCCTCTTACATGAACGAACATGACTATTTGAACAGTTTGTTGGCAACTGTTCATTGTTAGACTAATATCCAGTGACACTTGCTTCTTTTTTAATCATTTTATAACTCAAGAAATGCCATTCAGAAACAAATTCATTTAAATTCTGCCGAAACAACTTGCTTTCAGAAAGCCCTTTTTTACAACTATAATTTAAGCTACCAGCCGTAATGTCCAAACTGCATTTTGCTACTTCATTTTGATTTATTCCTCTGTTGGTGTTGCTGCTGCTGCTGTGTTCCTTCAAGTCATTTCCGACTTACTTACGGCGACTTTAAGATGAACCTATCATGGGGTTTTCTTGGCAAGACTTCAGAGAAAGCTTGCCACTGCCTTCCCCTGAGGCAGAAAGCATATGATTTAAGCAATGGTCAAGAGAAAAAAAAACTGGTTCAAACAAATCCCAGTTTAAACCCCTGAAAAAACTAGGCTTTGGTTTTTTATTTATTTTTGTTTTTTAACTGGTTTTTTTACCATAATGTAGATATGGGAAATGCGCATGCAGCCACACGGATGTTGCTGAGCTATATCTCCCAGCATCGCTTGCCATTGGTTACACTGACTAGGGCTGTTGTGAGCTGCAGCCGGATGGGTCCACAATCCCCACTCTCCTGTTAAAAGGCAACAATATGCATATTTTCTAATGAGTAGTTCTTTTACTGCAGCGGTGCTCAGGGCTGCAAGGAAAGCATACGCATCTCCTGGCCGCGCGTAACTTCCACCTGAAACAAAGCTGACAAATGCAAATGTATTACTTCCTCATCAAGATACTGCGTTATAACACAAGGTGGGGATCCCAGGGATATGTACCTGAGAAAAGCACCATTGCGCTCACTGGGTGTGAGCTCTAAGCAAACTATGGAACTGAAGCAGAATTCAAAACACTTTTCTGCACAGTGTTGTCAACAAAGGGCTATTTACTATTACGATGGTACTATTGTAATTTACTATTGTAAATTTACTAACAACAGACCCTCGGCTGAATCTGGTGGTTGTTGGTGATGTGTGCCTTCAAGTCTCTTCTGACTTACGGTGATCTTATCATGGTGTTGTCTTGGCAAGATTGGTTCAGAGAGAGTTTGCCGCTATTATTATTTATTTATTCTTTACGGTATTTATATCCCGCCCTTCAGCCCTAAAGGATCTCGGAGAGGCTTACAATTATTATTTATTTTTAATTAGACGGTTCCCTGCCCTCAGGCTTACCATCTAAAAAGAGATGAGCCAGAAGGAGAAGGGAAGGGTGGTGGGGAAAGGATCTGGTCCAGCTGAGGTGATATGATAGCCCTGTTTAAATATTTGAAGGGATGTCATATTGAGGAGGGAGCAATCTTGTTTTCTGCTGCTCCAGAGACTTGAACACGGAAAAATGGATGCAAGCTCCAGGAAAAGAGATTCCACCTCAACATTAGGAGGAACTTCCTGACAGTAAGGGCTGTTCGACAGTGAAACACACTCCTTCCTCGGAGAGTAGTGGAGTCTCCTTCCTTGGAGGTCTTTAAACAGAGGCTGGATGGACATCTGTCAATCAGGATGCTTTGATTGAGAGTTCCTGCATGGCAGAATGGAGTCGGACTGGATGGCCCTTGCGGTCTCTTCCAATTCTATGAGTCTACTGTGTAATCTTGGGCAAGGCCTGGACCAAGGCAGATGTCATGGAGCGAGGGCCTTGCTTCTTAATCTATGCCAGGCCTGATGGAGCTGGGCCTGCATCTCTCCCTCCATTGCCATCCTGAGGTTGAGAGAGTGTGACTCGTCCAAGGTCTCCCAGTCGGTTTACATGGCTGGGATTCAAACCCCGGTCTCCAGAGTTTACTCTAGCGCCGAAACCACTAGGCCATGCTGTATGTACAATACATGTGCTTGAACACCCATCGTTAATGCGCAGAAAGGTTTACCACAGCAAAGAAAGGCGTTCCTTCAAAAGACGCGCGCACTAAGCGCCCAATTCATTGCTCGCTCCCTTTGAAGCACTGAAGCTAAACCGGTCCTTTCAAAGCCAATAAACGTCACCCGCAACAGGAAGGACTAGGCTTTGCCAAACAGGTTGCGCAATGAGTTATCAGCTGCCTATCTGCTCCGCCTCTTCTTTTGCTCCTGCGCTTGTTGTTGTGGTTGTGGTTGTTGTTGTGCGCCTTTCTCAAGTCATTTCTAACCTAGGGAGACCCTAAGGGTCACAGGGTTGCCTTGGCAAGGCTGGCTCAGGGGAGGTTTGCCATTGCTTTCCCCTGAGGCTGAGAGAGTGTGACTTCTCCTTGCCTGTGGGCGCGCGAGAAGCGTCGGCGCCTGCGCAGTGGCTCGCCTCGCGCCCCTCGCCACAGAGCGCGCGCGCGCTC
>NC_056526.1:95037681-95041091 GCF_019175285.1 Sceloporus undulatus
CGCGGGCCCAGAGACTCCCCTCTCCCTCTGCGCTCCGTGGTGAGGGTCGCGCGCCGAGCCACTGCGCATGCGCCGACACTCTCTCCCCGTCTCTCCCTCTCTCTCCCCTTTCCTCACCTCCCGCCCAACAATCCCTCTGCAGGGGAGGGTCCCTCTTTTCACGCAACCCTCGGCTTCCGTACCTTGTCGCAATACAGCCCCACGAGCTGCTTCATCCGCCAGTGCGGGGCCGTGAAAACATCCACTTCCTCAGGGAAGGGAGCCATCTTCTCTCCCCCATATATATATATAAAGAGAGAGAGACGTTCGTTTGACGGCCGCGGGTCAAACGACGACGGCGCCAGTAGCAGCAGCAGCAGCAGCCCACCGACGCTTCTGCGCATGCGCCGCTCTTCAACTGCCACTCAGCGGCGGCAGGAAGCGCGCACGCGCCCACGAAAGGGCCTCCCGGGTCACGTGCCGCGCATAGAGCCATACTGTACTTTTAGAGGAGGAGGAGGAGGTCGCTTCCGAGTTTATTGCAGTGGCGCCATTTTGAAACACCGCCCCTTGTTCCCCAGAGAATGAAAGTTGTACTGTAGTATAAGCTTTCATAGATTGAGGCCTAAGACACATTGCAGAAATAACCCGAGAATCCTGGGAATTATAGTTTACTGTGGCACCAGAGCTCTCTGGAAGAAAAGGCTAAATGTCTCACAGAACTACAGTTCCCAGAATTCCCTAGCATTGAGCCAAGGCAGGTAAAGCAGTCTCAAGCTGGATTATTTCTGCAGTGTGTTTTGGACCTGAGGCTGCATCTTGCAAACTGCAGAATTAATGCAGCTTGACCCCGCTTTAACTGCCGTGGCTCAATGCTATGGAATCCTGGGATTTGTAGTTCTGTGACATGTTGAGCTTTCTCTATCTGGTGGCCACCAAACTACAGTTCCCACAATCCCATAGCCTTGAGCCATGGCAGCCAAAGTGGTGTCAAACTGCATTATTTCGGGAGTGCCGATGCAGCCAAACTGCATCTGAGGAAGTAGGCCAACAAAGCTTATGCTATAACCTTCTTTCTCTCTGGAGATTTCCATATGGGCAAAAGTGATGGGAGCATAGCGGGATGCTCCCGTCCCCTTCACCATCACACACTTGTATGAAGATTATCAGACACCGTTGTGCAACATCACAATAATCGCATCATTATCCTGTGAATAAAGAGAATATATATATATTATGGGTGGCAGTTACTGAATTTTCATAATGGAGGTGCGCAATGAACCCATGTGGGAAAACATTCAAATCCATATTTCAAATTGCCTCTCTTGCAAGTCAGCATCACATCTGTATTAGACAGCAGCTCAATAATATGCTGTTTCGTTCCGAGCACAGCGCAACGTTTTATTTTACACAAAACAACAACATATAGCATCATAGCAAAAAAATTTAGCAGCAAACCAGAGAAACAAAACACCGCTGTAAGCCAAAGTCCTGACAAAAGACAGCTTCCAAGCAGTGTCAGAATGCAGAAGCGTGGGAGCCATGCAGATCTCTGTGGGAGGATGTTCCATAGTCTAGGCAACCCTAAAGAAAAAAGCCTTGTCTTCCAATCAGACTTTGGATGGTGGCTGGATTGTGCAGCGGATCTAACTAGTCCCCAGGCTTCCCAGTGAAAGTACTCTTTCCCTTAGTGGGTTTTAGTATCAGCCAAGTCACAATGCTCTGCTTTTTCTACGCATATGGAATCAGAAGATGCACTGTTTCATGCATTTGTACCCACACAACCATAGATTCCTTGGTTCCTACAAAAGAACTAAAACCAGGACATTTTTACTTCTCTCCCCAAAACTCCCACTACCTTTCCGTATCAATGGCACTGCAAGGTCCTGTGAGGCCAAAGACTATGCTGAGGGCAGCACCGCTGTTGGTAGGGTGTCCCACATCAGATAGGCTTTTGCTGAGCACCAGTGTGTTAAAGGCAGCAGCAATACTGGGGAATGACACTGGTGGAGGATCTATCAGAGACAATGGTAGTGTCACCACAGCTAATACGTTGCACAGAAGGAGGCACCAGTAAACCCCTTTTGAATGTCTTTTAACGTTCAAACCCTATGAGATAATCCAAAATGAAACATGAGATAGTTCCAGAAGTTGAGATTCCCAGCTTGGAAGGCACTCAACAAGCTAGTGGGGAAGAGCTTTGGTGTATCACACAGGATGGGAGGCTCTCAATTTCGAAAGAGAAGATAGTGAGGTCAATTCGAAAATTCACGCAATTATGTGATTCCTTATCACACCTTAAATTTGCTGTAATTGCTTCCCTGAACGCGACCCAGATTATGTGCAAAGTAAGCCATCGCATCGGTGGGTTCTTAATTACGAACTGACACCCTTGCGCATGCTCAGTGAGACCCCAGATGACTGGAGCATAGCATATTTAGGCAAGTGAGAGAGAGGAACCAAGGAACCCCACAATTTACAAAAGAGGTGGGGGGGGACGGGAAGAATGGCTGAAAGAAGATGCTCTATTCACATTAAAACGAGCATATATTCACTCTTGTCATGTTAAAACGTGAATATAATGGTTATCCAATAGCTCTCGGTCCATGTCTCTTAATTAGCAAGCAGCAGCCCCCCCCCCTCAGCAATGCTGAAGGACAAGCGGAAGCAAAATTGAAGCGGAATTGCAGTGTGGCTTCATGGGAACCCCCCCCCCTTCCAGATTGGGGAGGGAAACCAGAACCAAAGGAGACATGCACATCACACCAAACAACAGCGCACTGAGTGCAAAGTTGCCTAGGAATAGAGTTTGTGACTTTGCTAGTTCACTGAATTTACTTAACTGTGGATTGACATGTGATTGGTTCGGACTGCCAGCAATCGCATGTGGTAACCTTTCGCGCAATAATGTGAATATGCATGATTCCATTCAGGATGACATTGGATTATACTTCCAATTAAAAAGACTGTATGTACAGCACTGTGTAAATTTACAGCGCTTTATAAATAAAGGTTAATAATAATAATAATTTCAGTCGTGTGATATCCTCCCTGGATTCAGGTCTGACCCTGGATACTCATGTTTCTGTGATGGCCAGGAGTTAGTTTTCATAGTTAAAGCTGGTGCACTAGTTGTGCACATTCCTTGGTGGGTCTGACTTGGCTACAATGATACATACTGTAATTACATCCTGATTCACCTTAGGCTCGCCATGAGTCAGAAATTACTTGAAGACATACAACAACAACAACCAAATTGCAACTTGAATGTCATTGTAGAATGTATACGTCACATTAAAAAATGCACTATAAAGCCCAATTGACCAAGAGCCAGAAGAACTGTGGACCAAAACCAGGAACATTGTTAGAAGATAATTCAAAAATAAAGAGAAGCCACAGTGGAAGACATTTTATATTCTTCAAACAGTTAT
>NC_056526.1:95041191-95043638 GCF_019175285.1 Sceloporus undulatus
AAATATGGAAAACATAATGCAATGTGTAGTCAAAGGGAAGGACAAAGAAACATTACTGGCATGGTTTTACAATGATTAAAGTAATTAAAAGGCATTAGGACTTCCAAGTTCATGAAACATGAAGGTTTAATAAATGTTCCCTTTTACTGTGTTTCAGCAGTTCTTAAAGTGTTTCAGCCTGTGAAAAATAACTTACCAGGGACCAAGATGATGTAGTAATACTTTTCTACAGTGTTCAAAATACTTTATGTTTCCCCTTGTGTAAGCCTGACAAACCTCTATGGCCATAAATAAAAATATCAATGCAATTGTTAATAAGATTGTCAATAAATCTAATCAACTATGCTTTTCAATAAATCACACTAGTTGTCATTAAGATCCTCATTAACCAGGAACACTTTCTTCAATCTGCCATAAGACCTTTGTGTATGACAAAATAATGCAGGAGCACATCCTCAGTTTTGAGTTGGACTGTAGCCCTTCATAGCTATTACTTCATTTTTTAATCCATCTTTTAATATTATGGTTTTCATAAGCTATGTGCACTCTAAAGTACATGTAGCAGGCACTTGTGGTAACTGGTTATAGGACAAAAACTGAAAGTAGTAGCCATACTTTCTTTCAGGGACATGTGTCTGCCCTTAGTACCATTACTGATCGCAGTGAGAAACACTTGAACACAATGAAGCTCATTTGACCTTTGTAAATGCACAGTCTTCTTTTATATACATTCTTCTGTTTGGAACATGATATCTGGAAGAGTTACCTTAAAATGTAATGTATAAAGAGTTTTCAGAGTTGGTAAAGAAACAAAATGAGTCATTAAAAAGCACATTGAGACCAATATCAGATGGACACTATAGCTAAGCTGTGTGACAATGGTAAACTTCAAGCCATGTGTTTCAATTTGCCTGAGTATCCTTACTCATGGATGGTATTTTCCTATCCATTCAAATGGCTCATAATGAAAGGAGTGTTAAAAAAAGAATTAAGGGTTCCTTCTTCCTTAAAATTTGTCCATTTTTTTTATACAGTCACCCTTCCTAACTCACGGATCTGAGATCCGCGACATTTAGTATCTGTGGAGGGGTGACCTCTGAATTTTCAATGGCGAGTGTGCCCCATTGAAGCCTATGGGACTCGAATATGCACGAGCCTCCATTTTCACAAGGGGAGAGGGTCCGGAACGGATCCCCCATGAAAATGGAGGGTCAACTATACATACATTTTTATTCATTTTGGGAAGACATCTGCTTATGAATTACATGGCAGCTAGGCAGAAAGATATACAGTCAGCCCATGTGATACACAGGCTTCCTTTATGCAGCTTTCAGTTTACACCGAAGCCGCAGTACAATTGAATGAATGGCACACGTGCTGTGTGCACACGCCCATTGTTTTCAATGGGGAACAAGCTTATGTGGTTTTCCCCTTGATGCAGGGGGTCCAGAACGGATCCCCCACATAAGGGGAGGGCTGACTGTATTTATGAAACCATATGGCACAATAAAATCTGGAAACTTTTTATTCATGAGATTAAAAAATGTATCATTGTTAACATCCAGTTATCTAGTTATGTAAATACACATTCACCACTATCACTAGCAAAAATAGAGACGTTACCTTTTGATAATCACCCGGCTTACTTCCAAATGATTGCTGTGCCAGTTTTTTGATAAGATCTGAAAATAAACAGGAATTTCCCAGATTTTAGGAATAATCTCAAAATACGTAATTTTGTAAATGCATTCCTTTAAACATTATTCCAGTGCTAATCAATTATCAATGGTAGTTGGTAAAATAATGGACCGTTGTACCTGTTTAGGCTCATTTTGCATGCATTTTGACACTCCGAGATTAAGGGTCATTCAGATGTCTTTTTTAATGGAATAATGCAAATAACCTCGCTCATGCATTCAGGGTTTGTTATTCCCACTATGGAACCTCATCTCTGTGCATCTTGCAAGTTCAGCTGCTGACACTTACCAGCACTCAAATAAACATCGAGTTGAAAATGTGAATGTATTCAAAATGTATTCAAGACTCACACAATTTAATCCTGAGTGTATTTGTGTAGGTTATTCACACTACTGATGATGCCAATCTTTTTTTAAAACATGGGAAAAAACCCAGTATTGATTAACCCAGATTAAATGTTTTTTACAGCTCCCCACCAAAAAAAATCCCTTAATCACATGCATTCAGGATGCATATGAACAACAGAGGATCATTCACACTTATTTATTTTTTTTACCAAAGAGATCTAGGTCTCCTTGGCAATGCCATACCGAATCGATTAGGCTCATAGTTCCCACTATGTTTACCACAATTGAAACTCTCCATTCACATTGTTTTTCATAGTGGAGGAGGAGAAAGAGGAGGGAGGAAATGGTCCACATGATTTGGATTGATCCAGTAGCACGTTCTCACTAGTGAAGATCCGTATC
>NC_056526.1:95043738-95058907 GCF_019175285.1 Sceloporus undulatus
TAGGTTGAATAGGGTGATAGACTGTAGCCTTGCTTGGCCCTTTGCCAACTGGAAACCATTCTGTTTCTCCGTATTCAGTTCTGACAGCATCCTTTTGTCCCAAGTACAGGTTATACATCAGGACAATAAAATGTTGTGGGACTCCCATTTCTCTGAGAGCATTTTGTGATCTTTGCAGTCAAAGGCTTTGCTATAGTTAATAATAATAATAATAATAATAATAATAATAATAATAATAATAATTTATTTCTATTTCCCACTTCTCCCTGCAGATCGAGGTGGGATTACAACAAATTACAAGAATAAAACATGTCAAATACTGTACATAGCTTAAAAATACATAGCATAAAAACAAAACGCATACAGATTTTCTCTGGTTTGCTCCATTATCCATTATATGTTTGCAATGTTTGCAATGTGATCCCTACTACCTCTTCCTTTCCTGAATCCAGCTTGCACCTCTGAGATTGCTCGCTCTATATATGTTAGTAATACTATATAATAATAAAAAATAACACAATTAAAGAATGCCTGCAAGCCCTTTTACTCTGAGAAAGCAACTGGCTTCTCTTTTCAAAAATGGAAATGAATTTTTGATCAACTGAGGATACAAATATCTCAAGAAAGATTTCCAACACTGGCATAAAGTTACTTTCTTTTAAAGAAGTCGGTTAGTAGTGCCATCTTATGTATTTCTACTCTGAAGTCAGCAACACTGAGTTTCTGAGACCTGAGCCCTCTTAATTATATTTTCCTTATTGTGATCCAACGATTCCAGGTAGTTCCAGTCAACAAAATGTATCAATACTCACCCAATATGTCTGGATAGTCTATTGGCAGTGACAATATTTTTTTACAACCTGAGTCAAGTTTGCCTTCTTGGGCTTTTATGACATTCATATAGCCCACAAGCTCCTGTTTCTATACTAACAGTGGTTAATGAGGGTGAAAATGTACAGTTTACTCCACAGCATTTACCAAGGGAACTGGGAGACATATTCTTTAATTAGGCATAGTTATAATATGTGGTGGAGTATTTAGAATGTATTGTGACCTGAGGGTTACCCTAGGGCTGCAATCACATGCACCTTTACTTGGAAATATATCTAGTGAATCAGGCTCATTGCTCTTGGACAGGGGTCGGCAACCTCCGGCCCGCGGGCCGGATCCGGCCCACGGGTGCCTTTCCGCCGGCCCCCACTCCCTCCCGCCGCCAAAATCGCCGCTGATTTCGGCGGCTTCAGCTGCCATTTTTGCTCTTCAAAGCGGCGAAGTCTCGCGCACAACCAAAAGATCGCGCGGGAGGCACCGCCATTTTTGAGTGGCAAAATGGCGGCGCCCATTACGAGGCCGCTGCGGCCTCCGGAGCCCAGAAACGGGGCTCCAGCATTGCAACAAGGCCTCTTGAGGCCCCGGCCGCTGTGTCCTCCAGAGCCCCGAACGGGGCGCCAGCAGCCCAACGGGCCTCTGGGAGGGCCCGCTGTGACGTCCGGATCCCGAACGGGGCTCCAGAAGCCGCGAACGGCCTCTGGGAGCCCGCATGCGTCCTCCCTGGCTCGAACGGGCCCAGGAGCCGCAAACGGGCCTCGGGAGGCCCGTGGCCCAACTGCTGTGGGCCCCAAGGAGGGCTTCCTGCGACAGCAGGGGGCCCCTGGGAGGTCCGGTACGTCGCTGGGCATCCCATGACGGCTCCTGTGACAGAAGGCGGGCCCTAGTGTGGCTCTTGAGAAGAGGCTGAGAATTACAACAGACAGCCCAACAAATGGGTCCTATAAGAGATCAAGCCTGAAATCTCAGTGGAAGTTGAATGATCAAACAGAGAATTGTTTGTGTACGTTGGCCACATCAAGTGAGAAGGCACGAATCATTAGAAAATAGTTTCTAGGAAAGATTAGATGGTAACAGAAAGAGCGGAAGACCACACACCATATGGATAGACCTCAGTTAGGGAGATCATGGCCATGGCCCTGAAATTAAAGGCAGAGCATGGGACAGGGGGCTTGCAATGCTCATTCACACATTGGCTTAAGTCAGAGTGGAATTCAGAGCAGTTAACAGCCAACAAACAATAAAGCGAAGTAAATGGGATGCTTAAACTGCTTCGACCTGTCCTCCAACAGACAATCAATTTACAAAAGCTCTCTAATTGCTTTGTTAAAAATTTAACCTACAATAAGAAGGAATAATAGAATTCTTGTTCATTGTGGGGCTTTTTTGAAGAGTTTTACACAGAAGTATGATGGCATGAATTTCTGCAGCCAGCCAGATTAAGAATATGTGTCATGAAATCAAATCAAGTAGGGAAGAAAGCAGTTCTCCCACTCTGGAAATGCTGATGATAAAATTTGGCTTCACGTGACGGTCAGTTCAAACCAGAAATAAGCAAGTATTTCTTCCCGCCTTGAATGAGTAAACACTTTCATAGTACACACCCACATCTCAAAGTCACACTTCTGTGGAATTCATCACTTCTTTTGAAATGAATTGATTCAGTGCAAGTGTTGAACGAAAAATAAGCTTTTTGAGTCAAATGGATGAGGCGAGTTAGCAAACCAAACACACATTCCACACTATGCAAAGCCATGATCGAACCTAACTGTTTCAATTTAATCCATTTTGTGTTCACATTCAGCAAAGGATTGATTGCAACCTGGAGTCCGTCTCGACAGGGGTGAACCACACAACAGGAACAAAATCAAATAAACATCACGTTCACACTTGGCGCTGAATCAAGTCATTTCAAAAGGAACTTGAAGTGCGCCGATCCTGGCACAGTGCAAAACAAGGAAGCACGTAATCAGTTCAGATCAGTTTAAAAATCAATTGATTATGCAGCAGTGGGAACGAGGCCATTTTGTAGTGGGAATAGGCCCCAGGTGGGCTGGAACAAATATGTAACAATGGCAATTGTTTGTTATTTGAAACATAAACTAGTTGAAAAGCTGGGGGTAGAGATGGGGAAAAAAAATTCATAGCACTCACAAAACTAGTTCCATATGCTTTTGAATTACTCTGACTTACTGTTGTCTTTGTCACCAAAATAACATCCAAGACTACTACAGAAAACAATAGGGTTTGGTACTGACTTTGGCAAAAGGCTGCAGTCACTAACTCACCCACTAACAGATACAGTGGCCCTTGGTATCACACTGGGATTTGGTTCCAGGGACCCATGTGGAACCAAAGCTTGTATTATTCTCTTGTGGTATCCTAATAACCTGTGAAGAAAGGCTTTATAAGATCCGGCCACACACATTTGTCTGACATGTTTTGGATGGGAAACTTTGAAATGGCCCATCCACCTATCTTTGCTTGGCATCCATGATCCGTATTTGATACCATAATAATAAATAATTAATAATAGTAAATAATAATAATAGAATAATATATTTATTTATATCCCGCCTTTCCCCCTTTCAAGGATCTAGGTGGGTAACACAGTTCATAGAACTTTAAAAAACAGCAATAACTGATTCCCAATCCCCTAGGCCCTCACTCCGTCTGCTAAATACAAGTAAAACATCATACTAGATATAACAATAGGAGTAGCATCAGATTACACCCAGTTGCAAGAGAGAATGCAGTTAAAAGTAGGAGCATGGAAAATATTTAAGAGGAATGATCATAGGAGAGCAGTGCGAGGTAGCAGTTCAGGTTCTCATTTGGAGGTTAGTCTGGGAAGGCTCACCGGAAGATCTGTCCTTTATCACCTTTTTAAAGTCCTCTAAGGATGTAATTTGGTGATCGCCTCTCCTCCAGCAGGTTGTTCCACACATTTTCAGAGCAGCAGCTTGAAAAGGTCCTCTGGGAAGTTGCCACCAGCCTGGTTTTCTTCGACGGTAGTAGGTTCCTCCCAAGAGGACTGAGTGTGCAGGAAAGGATGGTATGGGGAGAGGCATCCCGCAGTAGGTCTGGCCCCCAGGCCATGGCGGGCTTTATAGGTAATAACTCAACACAACCTTGGTATTGAGCCCAGAGGCCTAATAGGCAGAGGCCAATGTAGAGTTTGAAGATAGGTGTAATAGGGTCGTATTTGGATTTACCACCAACCTGACTGCCATATGTCAATAATTGCAAGCTTCCGACATGGCACAGGGCGCCCATGTAGAGTGCATTACAACATCAAGACGAGAGGTGACCAGTGAGTGTACAACCGTTTCTTAGGTTTAGCCCGTTTCCAGGTAGGGTCCAGCTGGTGTATCAGCCGAACTGAGAACAGGTTTCCTGGCCGTCGCGTCAATCTGAGAATTCAGCTGAACGAGGAATCCAAGTACCCCAGAATGCGAACACAGTCCTTTGGGGAAGTTGACCCCGGCCAGGACTGATGAGCGTATCTTCCATAACAGTTCAGGTTTAACTATGCGAGTACCTTCATTTTGTTTGGATTCAGCGTAAGTCTATTTTCCCTCATCCAATCCTTACTGACCTCAGACGGTACATTCAGAGGGGAGAGGCCTGCTTGGTCAACTGAAGCAGTCCAAGACATGGAGAAGTATATTTGGGTGCCATCAGCATACGGATAACACCTCGCCCAGTCTCCGCTGAATCTCCCCCAGCTCTTCATGTAAAATGTTAAACAGCAGGGGGAAACAGTACAGCAACCTGAGGGACACGGATAAGAACTCTCTTTTAGAAGAGCAACTGTCTCCCAGCATCACACATCGGAATCTAACACGAGAGATAGGAATGGAGCCACTGCAACACAGAGCCCCCGATTCCCAACGCTCTCAGGCAGTCCAGAGGATACCATGGTCAAGGTATCAAAGGCTGCTGCGGGGTCGAAGAGCCCAATAGGGACACACTTCCCTGTCGATGCCCAGACGAGATCAGAAACCAGGCTACCAAGGCAGTCTCCGTATACTGATCTGAACCCAGTTGAAATGGATCAAGATAATCAGTGTACATCCAAGGCTGCAGCTGGTCGGCTTTGGGGGCCCAGGAAGGATTTTTCTCCCCAGGTTATTTAGCATGGGAATTTTTTCTCGGGGATTTTCTCAGTGAGAAAGCCCCAGAAGAATGCCAGATGTAGTGGGTATTGCCTTGTGCTTTCTCCCACAAGCATATGGGACTGAGGCTTTGTATTAGCTTTTTCGTTCCACTTTGTTTTGCGTGAGTTTGAATTGTTGGTGGCACTTCCTCTGATCAGAAGTGTTCATATGCTTTCACTGCGTCATCACAACGGTGGCTATGGAAGGGAAGAGTGGACATGGGGCAACAAGTTAAATTTGGGGGGGAAAGCCCATGGGTGGCTAGAGGTACGAGTGTGTGTGGGAAGATGTTGCAGTTGGAGCAGATGTAGTGATCTCACCTCCCACTGACCAGGTGGGAATGCCATATAAACTGGCTGTTGTAGGAAGCCCTGACCAGAAGTTACCAGATATACACACGGGCAGCCTACTTGGAGCATTTGCTGGTCCTTGAAAACAGTGGGCCTTGTGTCCCCCTCAACTTTACTTGATCTATATATTGTGTATATAAGGAACATGTGAGTGGTGACTATAAACTGATTTATGATTGTGTTATGTGGCATTAAAAAATTGTGGCTATCATATTTACCCATACCATGGTGTTTGGACCTCTCTGTCTCAGTGCAACTAAAATAGCAAAAAAAAAAAAAAAAAAACAATTCTTGTTTTTTTAATCATTAAAAAGGTATGGGGTGAGAATACCACACACAAGGGACCCAGAACTCAGAATCATATTGGAGGCCACTGCTGGCCAGGGGCTAGAGTAATTCCCATTCGGGACAGGGAGTCACTCTCACAAGGATGTAGATCAGGCAACAGGTTTAATACATCTCTGAAATGTGCTGCCGTAGGTAGAAGGATGGTATGTTCTTCAAAGCAGGGTTTGGTCAATTCTGGGGACAGAAATAATCACTAACATTAGCCATAATATAAGATAATTAGGGCTGTACGAACAGCCCTTCTCCAGCCAATCAAGGGCTATGGAACCACATGCCACAGCACCGATCCAGCATTTTCCAAGGTACAAAAAAGCTGCAAGGGTTGTGATAGCATGGTTGTTGCAGCTATACAGTGCTCCTTGCAGAGGCAGCACCAGATAAGGCACCATGATGCCACGTGCCGTGTGGAGTAGCACACAGTGTCACAGACCCTGAAGGGGGGGGGGTGCAGGGCATGCATCATGTGGACTGACGCCGCCCCGACTCCACCTCCAGCCACCTTAATGGCCTGTCATGAAGAGCCCCTTAGCCTAATGGAAGGATCCGGGTCCACAGAGAAAATATAGCTTCAAATTCCAGTTTGGCCTGGGAAGCAACAGTGAATAAGTACTTTTTAACAACTTGGCCAGTGCATCTGGTAACAAGCCACAATTGCCGGTGCCCTGATCCATAAGCTGGAGATAAATTAGGGGTCGTATTGCAAAAAATAAGAAAAAGCATTCATACAGATGTCTCATCCAATTGGCAAAAGTTTTCCTCCCTTTACAGTACAAAACTGTTCATGTTCCAGCAGGAAAATAGGACAAGTAACCTACAAACAAGAGACAAGTCTCCCGAGCACACTTGCTACTGTACTGGTAAAACCGAATGACTCAGCAAAAGAGCTCTCCTGCAAACCAGCAAACTGCCTTCCCTACGTTGCATGCATCTGTCAATACATAATTGTTATAAAATACTATGCTGGATGTTTTGTTTAAAATAAAGATGTCCCGTGTCTCGTTAATTGGTGCATCCGCTTCACTCCCATTATTTTTTAAAAATTAAAAGCTTTAAAAAGTTATCCCAAAAAGTGTAGATTTTATCATTTAGAAGACATTTGATTCAGTTTTAGAAATCCAGCCAATACAACAGGCTGCCATGCAGGTTTTTCGCTAAATCGTAGCACGCTGTGTACGTTCCTTGAAATGACCTCCAGAATTCTTCCAGCAATAATAACCCTGTTTGGTGTCTTCTAAACTGTAATCTTCAAAACTATCTATTAATAGGGCAAGCCTCTGTCTCCCACAGAGTTCTGGTAAACCAGCCTGTTTATTTCCGTTTACCAACATAAAAAGATGAACCACTGCAAAGCAAGCAAAAAAATGGGCGGCTTGTGGGTTCACTTGTTTTCTGAGTCACAATAACAGAATTCGTGCTGCTTTTTTTCCTACACCCAATTCCACCAGGACCACAGCACACCCAGCGAGTGTGAATGATGACATAGTTTTAGTGTAGGGCTACACCTTGTAATAGGGCATGTAAAAGCCACACACATAGACACAGGCCGTGTATACAGCCCTATAGTTTTCTAGCTTTGTGTGCCGTTTAGAGCTGCCAAGGCAACCGAGCCTATGCAATTTCAGGAGGTGTAGTTTGGTGAGGCAGCAAAGCTCATTAACTGAGAATCCAGTGTGCAGTCTAAGATTCACCGAGGATGCTGCAATGGCAGTTAAAAATGGAATCACAGCAACTATTATTGTGTTGTGTGAAAGGGCCCTTGCCTTCCATTTCTCACGTAGAATCCAGGAAATTGACAGATAATTTGAGAGTTTCAATGTGTTAGGAAAGATTTGCTATTGGGACATGGCAGTTGTACTTTTGACATGCTTGCTTAGGAAGGTACCTGTACGACCCTTATGCAAGGAGTTCAGCAAGTCAATTTAAAAGCCAATAGGCTGGTGTGTGGTCTGGATTACCTAATAAATTAACAACAACACAAGCAACAACAACAACAATACAGGAGGAGGAGGAGAAGCTGGCCCTTAATGGTGCCATCTATGTTGTAGACATAATGGAGTTTGACATCACTTTAATGTTATAACTCCATCCTACAGAATCCTGGGCTTGCAGCTTTTCTGAGGCACCTGCATTCTTTGGCAGAATTGGCAAAAAACTTGTAAAGCTAACAGAATTGCATAGGATGGAGGCTACAGCATCTTAAAGTGGTGTCAAACTGGCATTATTCCTACGTGTAGCGGCACTTCAACAGGCATCAGAATGCCTAGCTGCCGCCACTGTTCCAGGACTTTCCATAGGAGCGCAACCTTACATTTCTCACAAAACCTGCCACCCGATGAGAAAGGGAAGCTCATAGATGGATGCTCCACAGGATAGGCTATGCCCAGTAGCCGTGCTGTTGGGGAAGAGACATGTCAGGTAGTCTTTCCTCCATGTAAGAAGACTGGAAGAAAGGAAAACTGATCGCTCCAAACAGTATGACATGAACATGTTTTGAAAGGTGAGGACACAGTGTGCGCGACACAGGCATCGGCAGGGGGGCAGCACGGCGAGCAGAACCAGCAGCAAGAAAGAGGAGACGGAAAAGGCCATGGCAAGGTTTGGATGTTGAGGGGTTGTCAGATACAGCCTGAGATTTCCGGGGATGTTGACACTACGATGCAAGCAGAACTGGATCCCACTCATTGTTTCTCCGGAAATCAGTTCGTGGACCCCAGCCGCTGCCTGCTGTGCCAAGGAAGACTCAGAGAAAAGTTCAAAAAAAAAAAACTCACATATTAAGAGCTGCACATAATGCTTCTGAATATCAAGCCAAATATGGGGACGGTGTGTGTGCTGCTCAAGTAATCTCTCCTCAAGATAGATAGATAGAGAGATAGATAGAATAGATAGATAGATAGAAAGGTGATTACAGTCAGAGACCGAGCAAGTGAAAAAAGAGGGAGACGATAGAGAAGAAAGGGAAAAAAAAACAACCAGGTTAACAACAGGATTTAAAAGAGCTTTTCAGAGTCCAGTATAGCAAGAGAAGAGTGCGACTAGTCTAGTGCCGCAGGGGGTCATTGCCTGGCAGGCAAATTTTAAACTGCAGTTACACAGAAGTCTGCTAAAATTGTACTGTAAATGTTGTATCAGGGTTGAATGTCGAAAGCACAGAGAGTGTAAATTGATTGGTGTTGTCCTTGGTATTTAATGCAATAGAAAGTGAAATAGGCCGAGGCTGATGTCGCGCTTAGTTGAGCACTGGAGGATGTATGTTCTGTTGTTTCGATTTGGCCCCGAGTCACAGGAGCATAGTCGGGCTGAGAAGGGGTCTTCTTATTCAGCCTTTGAGGACAACTGAGGGGAGGGCATGACCTTGGGGGCCAAAGTTAAGAATCTCCAGTGTTTAGGTACTTTGAGGTTGCTAAGTAATGCCATATAGGTATGCCAAATACTATTGGAATCAACTAGGCAATAAAAGTTGGGGTGCTTACTAGATCCAGTTGTCATTCGATAGCTAACCATGCCGTTGTTTGATAATTGCTTTAGCCTTATCATATCCCATGCTGAGCTGAAGATCGGAGAGAAGCCCAGTGAAATTTTAGTCATCACTGTGTCCTGTTTCCATAGACCTGGAAATCTCAATCAAGGTTAGTGGAGCAGGCCAGTGGGGAAGAGTATAGTTTTAAAGATAGTGCTGAGTTTAGTCACCCACACTACCGGCCTTCCCTTTCAGAAAGCCTACGCCAGTCCTCAAAGTGTGCATCAGAGACACATTAAACCTCTGGGATATTTGTAGCATCCCATTTCAAAGGCCACCGTTTTCGCCCTCATGTAATTTGTTACTATTAACATCTTCGTGTAGTCATAGAAAAAGATTCTTATTGTGGCACCCAAGGACATCATCCAGTTCAGAAGACGACGCAGGCCAGAACCCCAGAGGCAATTCTGTCAAACCAGGTTGGATTCAGTTGGGATCCAACCCGAGCCCAGGGTGAACAGCCATTATCCCCCAGGTTAATTTGGATCCCTGATATTGACAGTTTCCTGGAAACGCTTAAGCAAACTGCAGATGTTCAGACCCCGGCCCGCCCGTACTCCTTCCTTTGCCAGGACATGCGGTTGTTGTTGTTGTCTTCTTTTTCTCTGCATGGAATTGTCATAGCAAGTGCTCTTTATCCTTGCACACTAGCCTTTTGTAATAATTGCATTCATGGTTCGGGTTTGTTTCCTAATATCTTCTTTTCTTTTGCTTCTTTTCGTTAGTGCTTGAAATGATTTGTCTTGTATCCATTGTTTCTTCGCTTTCCTTTTTGGCCCTGATAGTGTCTGTCTACATTCTTTCTATTTATGTCCTTGGCTTCTGACAAAATCAATAGACTGTATAATTGGAAGTAAAAAATTGAGAAGCTCCATTCTAGTGGTCCAAAACTAACCAGGTGCTGAGTGATCATTCTTTTGAAGCCTGAACAGACAGGCCAAATAAAGCTGCTTGGGTCACGTTGGAGCAGTGGTTCCCAACCTTCCGAATGCTGTGTCCCCTTAATACAGTTGTCCATCATGTTGTGGGTGACCCAAACCCCAGGAAATATTTTCGTTTTGCTACTTCATAACTGTAATTAAATAGTGTTTGTTCCAATGGTCTTAGGGCAACCCCCATGAAAGGGGAAGTCGACCCCCAAAAGGGGGTCCCGACCCACAGGTTG
Source organism: Sceloporus undulatus (assembly GCF_019175285.1). NCBI lineage: Eukaryota > Metazoa > Chordata > Lepidosauria > Squamata > Phrynosomatidae > Sceloporus > Sceloporus undulatus. The sequence goes on from NC_056526.1 coordinate 95,054,110, forward strand.
GGAACCACTGCTTTGGAAGCTATGCTATTTAAAGAATGTTGCAATCCTAACGGCCTAGAGGTCGGAAGCTCCACAAGCCACACTCCAGTCCTAAAGACGCAGTGAGCTTTGGCACAGTTCTGGCCTCTTAAGATACAATGTGTCCCAGTTAAACAGCAATACCTCCAAATGACCCAAAGCAGCTTTATTTGGCCTTGTCTGTTCGAGCCCTTTGTCGTAAGATAATTACCCAGTGGGTTCTGCTCAGGAAATGAAAAGACAAAAGGAATGGACGCATTCATATAAGGAAAGATGAGGCAAAAGCAATTAAAGATAACAGCATTGAACTCAAACTCAGTTATAAGGACCTTCATGGGAAAAACCTATAATATCACCATAATCCAAGTATATGTGGCCACCACAGTGACAGAGGAAGAAGCAAATCAGAGATTCTATGAATGAGTACAGGAAGAAATTGAACAACATACCACAGGAGTTCAAGCTAAGCACAGACAACTGAAATACTAAAGTAGGCAGAAAAAAAGAATCAAAAACAGTAGGAAGATTTGGATTAGGTAAAGAAATGAGCTGTGTTGTCTGGCAGAGTTTTTGGATGCCAAGAACTTATGCATTGCACCTTTTTCATACAGATAAAACTATAGACATGGAAATCACAACCAATGGTCCATACAGATAGACTGTATAAAATTGGGAAGTAAAAAATTGAGAAGCTCCTTCTAGTGGTCAAAACTAAGCCAGGTGCTTGAGTGATCATAACTAATTAAAATCAAAAATCAAAGTTAAAGCTGAAACAAACAAAACCAGCAATTGTTTTCCAAAATATGAATCTGAGCAATATCTTTTAAAGACTTACTGGCAATATAAAGAAATAATTTTTCACTATTAAGCATAATGAACCAAGAACGGCAGAAGAACTATGACAGCATCCAAGGACATATTAAATTATTCTCAACAGTTAGGCACATAGTCCAAAATAATATTTTGAAATCTAATACCAAGGTCTTAGAGGAAAATTTCAGAGAGAATGGGGACAAGGCATGAATGTAGACTGAGAGCTGCCAGTCTGGCTGATTTTGCAGTAGATAAGCAAGATTTCCAGTCATAGCTGGCACAAATAGACAGCTGGTAAAGTAACTCTGAGTCACCAACACCACCAGTAAAAAATGGATTCATTTACATGTTTACAGACCTGGTCTTTCAAGGACTTGTGTGCCTGATCTACAACATCTTGCATACTAATTCAGACACATTCTGTCTTTTGGGGATCTAACTTGGTTTATTTGGCATTCCATTGAGTCCATTCGTGACTCCAGACATCACCTAAGCACCTGCACAGCTTTGCATATCTATCATTGTGTAGCCATTTCAGTAGGAAGAATGAAGATGTTTACTCATGCTGAATGCTGACGCCATTTATCTCCATTTGTTGGGGCAGAACTCATTCATACACGAGCATGCAACAGAACTAAAAGCAGACCCATGATGTTCAGTGGTGCTTACTTGCGTTGCAGGTTATTATCCTAAAAATGTTAACTAGAAAACAAAACAAGGGCCCAAAAAGAGTAAACAGTTCTTTTACTTGAATCATTTAGCATGATTAGAAATACAACGGTGTATTACAGAAGACAAAATATCATTTATTAGGCAAATGTTCAATGGTGTTTACTGTGTTTTAACTGACGGCATGCTTTGCTCTGAAACAAACCCATCGAGTTGAAATAATCTCACCTATATGCACTCTGATGTTGTTTTTGTTGTGAAGGTTTGCGCAGAAGAATGCAGTCTTGAAGACTGCCAGTTTGAAGAACAGTTGAAAAGTTGAATTTCAAATTAGAATATAGCTATTTCTCACCTTTAAAAAAAACAAAAACACACTTACAATTAAATAAATGAAACTTGGACCATTCTGAAATTTTAACAGTTTCATAAGATGGCAGCCTTAACATACAAACATTTGGGCATGCGACCTCAGGGTGACTTATACACGGGCAGTTAGTATGAAAGTAGTGAAGTATTAGCTCCCCAGACCACTTACACTGCCATGTATTTTCCACTTCAATAGAAATATATAAGATTTGATATAGATAAGATAAGATAATATAATTAATATAATAGCAGCTAAGGGACAGCACAGGAGTGGAAGTTGAACTGCAGAGGATCCTCTCTGAGACATGGACAGTGGTGCCATAACTAATACTGTTATATTGCACAGAAGGAGGCATGTAAACCCCCTTTTGTAGATCTTTTTATCATGGAAACACTAACACACACTCCTATCCCACAGAAAGATAAGACAAGCTGGGGTTTTAGGGAAAGGAAGGAGACACCAGGGATCATAGAGCAAACATATGCACCAATAATGGAAAATACTAAGGAGTTTCAAAGGTCAGCTTCTGCTGTAACAATCATTGCTACTTACTTTTTTGAAAAAAGAAATTTTGCATCGCCATGCGATCCAGTATCATTCGAATCGTTAGGATGTTCCACTACATTAACTGGAACTTGGATTTTTTTTTGGGGGGGGGTATTGTCCTTAATTTTAGCAAAGAGCCATGTCCAATCATCAGTGTGAGGATACTGCACTACAAAGGTGTGTGAGTGAAATTATTTTCTTTAGGAAGCAACCCATAGTGGAAGTTTCTTGAAACATGCAATATCATTACATATCAATAAGCTGATTTTTAATTATTTTCAATAAATTATTGAACTTAATTCCTTGAGTGCAGCTACACTCTAGAATATGCAAGTTTGACTCACTTATAACTGTCATGGGGATCAATCCTAAAAAAACCCTGAACCCGGGATTTACAGTTGTGAGGCACCACCAGCACACTTTAGAAGAGAAGGTGGAAAGACTTTGTAAATGACAAAAACCAAGATTCTCATAGGAAAGCTAAAGCACTTTAAAGTGGTGTCGAACTGCATTATTTCTACAGTGTAAGATGCACCCCCTTATTGTCAATATTGCCACTCATTTTCCGAACCATTCTCCTACAAATCTTTCTTCAACTCGGCAAACTGACCATGTTAACAGTAGAGTTTATCCGCCATTAGTATCAAAATACCAGTTTGAAAAGCATCCTCTTGGTCTGGATCCTTAGTTCTTTTGTAGAATTTGTTTGCTAATATGGCTTTTCATTTACATGGACATAACTGAAATAATTGATAACAAAAGAGTGTTCTTATTCCTTCTAACTGTAGTAAGTATAGACTGTCAAGAGCCCAGAGACATTGCAGTAAAAAGTGAGCAGTCTTACACAACTATGACGTCCTCATGGAAAAGGTGAAACCCAATTGGGTCTTCAATGTAATTGAACAATTCAGTGTAACCTATAAGTGCACTGAATATCATAATAATGTTGGCTGTAAAAATGCTGCTTTTATAAGCTCACTCCAAGACTTGGAATAAAATATATAGCTGAATCCCTGTTAATTTCCAACTAAGTGTAGACCAATTCAATGACTGCGGCATAGTGAGTCACTAGCTACGTAATCCAATTGATTCGAGGTAATTAGGCTTAGCAACAGGATTTAAAAGCATAGTAATCTCCTTTCTCTGCTGCAATTATACATTGATTTGAGTAACTGTGAAAATTATTTCACAACCTCATGTTGACTCACACCTTCACATTGACATAGATTTACTGCAGAACAATAGATCTATTGGGCCAATGTCTGGCCTCCACAATTTCCATAATATGACCATTACTGGCCACTGGAGTGTGTGTGTGTGGGGTGTGTGTTGTGTGTATCAAGGGGCCACAGACCTGATTTATTGGGTATCTCACTTAATTCCCGTTTGCTACTGATTTATGAATCTTCCCATAAGCCGCAATGGGTGGTAGATTATTTTGTTCTAGCTAATAATATCACCAAAATAAGAATAACACCCTTATCCTTTGCTCTGTAAATAAGAATTAAACTTTGGCACATTAATCAGTGGTTTCTACTGGAATTCTCTCTGTCCAAAAGTACACAAGTAGTTGAGATCAGAGTTTTCATGCCACAAGTCTACATACATATTTTGAACCTGAACCCACTCAGTAATTTCTGGGATCTCATTGCATCTGGGGTATATTTTATCATCATCAATGGTGCTTTATATGTTGTTGAAAAAAACTATCAAGAGGCCAGGACAAGCAATGGTTATCAAAGGACAATGCTGTTATATGCAAAAGCTGAGACAGCAATCTTTTTAATTATGAAGGGTAGCTAGCTTACATCTGTGTTCAGCCACACATGTAAGTACTTGTATTGAGTAATGCAGTAAAACCAGATTGTGTAAAACAGTGTGCCGGATACATTTGGAAGTTTCATAGACTGGGAGGTAGTGTGCCCAAGTAAACAATTTTGTGGCAAGAGTGCATCCTACATGAGGCTATAAATCTATCAAGCCTGTCCTGTTCTTATTTAAATTAACTCCACCAAAGAAACACAGTATAATGATTCCTATGTTAGCAGGTAGTAGGTTTCAGTCTTAAATTACTATGGGGTCTTGCTCGGGATTACCAAAGGGGCTCATAGGTGAACTGGGATCTGAATTCAAAAGTCCAACCTAAATAATCAGCCTATGTAAATTTTTTTTTAACTGTGTAATCCAGCACAGACCAATTCAATGGTCGGAGAAGACTTGGATGAGATGCTAGCTGTCGAGATACAGGTAAAAAATGTAAGGGCGTCCTGGTTTAAGCATTAATGTCAATAGAATTATGTTGAGGAATAGATTCCTGTCGAAGATTTTTGCTGGGAATGAGTTCTGTCAAATTGGTTTTATTTCCATTTTAGTGATTTAAAATTG
>NC_056526.1:95058932-95064272 GCF_019175285.1 Sceloporus undulatus
GTACATACATCTATATGTATAAGCACTGTAAATACAAATTACAAAGATGTAAAAAAAATGAATTATTCAAAATCCCTTTAAACAAGCAAACAAAAATATTTGTGCCCCCCTTTTTCTGTTTAAAATATGGAAAGCAAATAAATCAAATTGTACCATAGTCTGTTTTGGTTGTTGAATTCATTATGTATATTATCATGGGGGACCATTCTTCTGTTAATTTGAGAATATTGTGAAATAATGTCAGCACGTATAATTTTCATAATTATAATTAGCTCTTTTACTTTATACAGCCACTGTTTTTATGGGAATTTATTTGCACTTTCCTGTACCTGTCTATGTCTGGGAAAGCAGCCAAGTAGCTGATAGCCACAATCTAAACAATAAGCAAAGTAACTCCTCATGGAGCATGTGAAGATAAAGCCAAAGCAAAGGCAAAGGCCTGTACCAAAAGTCTGTGGTCTCGTATCCAGGGGTCAATCCAAGCCAAGCAGTCCAAGGTCAAGGGTTCCAGAGAAGCATAGTCAAACAATCTAAGGTCAAGAGTTCCAGAGAGGCAAGATGATCAGAAAGTCCAAAAATCAAGGGTCCAGGCCAAGAAGATGAAGAGAAGGTCAGAAATAAGTGTGCTTTTTCCAGCAAACTCAGGCCTGTTACAGACTGCCAAAATAAAGTTGCTTCGGGTCTCTTTGGAGGTATGCTGTTTAAATGATGCATGCATCCTAAGACTCCGGAAGCTGCACCAAGCTGCACTCCAGTGCTTAGGAATGGACTGTGGCTTTGGTGCGACCTCCAGACTCTTAGGACCCATGCATCATTTAAATAGCATACCTCCAAAGAGACCCAAAGCAGCTTTATTTTGGCAGTCTGTAACAGTCTCACATTTTTCTCTTGTTTACATAATCAGCTTTCATGAGCTCAGCTGTTTTGAGATTAGCTGGCATTTTTCATAAACCCTCCTTGAGCGATGGAGGCATGCCCTTTCATCTCTTTGCTGGCCGAAGGTAGGTATGTTGGCCTCCTCCTCCTTCTGTTCATCTCCTGTCCCTGAAGACTCTGCTGCCTGAAGGTTTAGTTGCTGAGTCTCCTTCGAGGCCACAGACTCTGCTAGAGCTCTTATGGCCAAACTACGGCCAGGCTCAGGTTCAAGCTGAGGCTCCAGTTCAGCAACAGAGTCCTCCCCTGAGTCCTCAGCCAGGCTAGACACAGCAGTCTAAACTTGTGTCTAGATTTCTCACTCTGCTTAGTACTTGGATGGGCGACCACTAACAAATACCAGGTGCTGTAGCCTATATTTCAGGGGAAGGAACTGGCAAAACCACCTGAGGATTCCTTGCATAAGAAAACTCTATGAAATTCATGGGGTCACCATAAATCAACAGGTGATTTGAGCACACCCATACACACACACCTCATGAACTGTGGGTATCTGTCAGTTATATGGACTTGTGGAAGATCACAGAATCATAGAGTTGGAAGAGAATTCAAGGGCCATTCGGTCCAACACACTGCCATGCAGGAATATGCCATCAAAACACCCCTGACAGGTGCCCCCCCAGCCTCTGCTTGAAAACCTCCAAAGCAGGAGACTCTACCACACTCTGAGGGAGTATTTTCCACTGTCAAACAGCTCTTACTGTCATGAAGTTCTTCCTAGTGTTGATGTGGAAATCTCTTTTCCTGTAGTTTGAATCCACTGTCTTAGTCTCTGGAGCAGCAGAAATCAAGCTTGCTCCAGCCTAAATATGGGCTATCATATTACCTCTTAACCTTCTTTTCTTCAGGCTAAACATCCCCATCTGCCTAGGTTTCTCCTCATAGGGCATAGTTTGTAGACCTTTCACAGTTTTGGTTGCCCTCCTCTGGACATGCTCGAGTTGGTTAACAGCCTCAGAGAAAGGCAAAGGTAAACTCCCTCTGAACAAATCTTGCCAAGAAATCCCCATGATAGTTGTTACTTAGCGTTGCCATAAGTTGGAAGTGCCTTGACATAACAAACACAATAACAGACTAAACAACAAATTTTTCCCCAAGCTAGAAACAAGGAAATATCCTCACAAGGCCTAGATATAGCAGATGAAATCTATATAATTTCGTTAAACAAAAGATGCAGTTGGAGATTTGGTATCCCTTTGTTTGCTCTGCCAAGGTGCTTTTGCAACACACCATTCTAACAGGCCTAGTGGTCTGGTAGGCCTCTGGTAATTGTTCTCCCCTCCCCTCCCCCCCAAAAAAGAAAAATAACTGATGCATGCAACAAAACCTGCAAAATACTGTAATAAATGTGAAAAAATGGAATGGAATTTTGGAATGGAATAAAGCAAGATTTTGAAAGGTGGAATAATCTTAAGCTGTCACTGATCAGTAGAATCTTAACAATAAAAATGGACATGTTACCCACAATTCTATATCTCATATATGAGTGTATATGTGAGAGTGCTGGGGGGGGGCAAAAAAATTGAAAGCTGGTTTCACTGGACTCCCAAATCTTCTGCTACCCCCAATGCCTCCAACGTTGATCACCAAAAAGCTTCTATGTTCATTCCTCCTTTCTTTGAGCCTTGTCTTGAGCACTGCCTTGACTTCCTGCCTTGCTGGACCAGAGGAGCAGCTTGTCAATTGCCACCATCTGCAAGTGGAAGTCCTTGTCTGTCTGTCTGACAAGCTGACCAGGAGGATGCAGGTGGCAGTGTAGAGCAGCTGTAAGCCCAGGCGCACACTCTGCTCCAGTAGCTCACAGGAAGCTGTGCACTTGCACCACTCCTTCTTGGCTGGCTGATCCAATGTGCTGTTTGTTCAGGAGTAAAGCTACAGAAGCCTATTCTCCTCTGGCTTCAAGGGGTCCCAGCCAGAGCCAGCTGCCACTAGCCTCTGCCACTAGTGGGGGCCATAGTGATGCTGGCTCTAGAGTATACTGGACAGAGCCAGGGTGCTGGCTGAGGCTGTAGCAGTATCTCATCTTGGGAACTGGGGCAATGAGGGGACAGAAGAAGCAGTAATTTGGAACATGATCCAGAAAGCTTCTCCACTCTCCTTTTCCTCCTCCTCCTCCCTTAGGCAGAGGAGGCTGCTCCAAATATTCTCATCACCTTTCTTTTCTCCTCCAGGACAGAAAAAGTTGGGAGGAGGAGGAGGAGGAGGAGAAAAAGGAAGGAAGGAAGGAAGGAAGGAAGGAAGGAGGGAGGGAGGGACATAGCCAAGGGTCTGGACCTCCCTTCCATTAGATACAATGAATGGTGTGCACCGCTGCGCCACCGCGCCCAAGCCCCATTATAATGGTGACACTTAGTCTGGACTCCCCCCCCCCTTCCCAAAATCTTGGCTATGTCCCGGAAGGAAGGAAGGAAGGAAGGAAGGAAGGAAGGAAGGAAGGAAGGAAGATAGATCAGGGCCTCCAAGTTGAATGCTCCTTCCCTGGGGGTCCTACCCCAGCATTTGAGAATCACTGCCATTATGGAGCTCTACTCTGGAAGCATTCTAAAATGAGACAAAAAGGTTAATGAAAGATGGATAACTTATCAAAATTTATCAATTTAGATTTAAAACGCAAGAAGAATTGTTAGAAATTAGATATATTATTCATTAGTATCATTACAATCAAACATTGGAATGATTTAAATAAGAAAAACTTTGGATTCAATAATAGAAAACTTGAATTTGAGATTAAATTGCATACAAATGACGAGGGCTTGGCTGGGACAATTTATAAGATAGCATTAGAAATAGAACTAGAAGATGAAGAAATCAAAGACTATGTGGACTCAAATTTTGGGTACAATACTGAATTGGAGCAATGGGGAAAGATGTAGAACCCTGGTCTCAAAGATACATTATCCTATGATCTTAAAGGGAAAAAATAATAATAAATGATGTACAGGTGGGCTTTGTTGCCAATGAAATTGTCTAAAATGTATTAGGGGCTTAAAATACATGATGAAAAGTGAAATTCATGAAGGTACTTTCTACCACATGTGGTGGACATGTGCCAAGCTAAGATATATTGAAAATTATACAGAGGTTGAGACAAGATATCTTTAAAATAAGAATATGATTGAAACCCAAATTCTTTTTTACTGGAGTATCAATTGAAAATTTTAAAGGAATAAATTTGAACGTAATACATTATGTGATATTAATAGCAAAGCAAAGATATGACCAGAACCAGAAAAATACTCTTCTGACAACAAAAGATCATAAAAGTTTTTTCAATGACTGAAATGGACACATTACGTACGTATCTCAAAGAAAAATAATTAAACATTTTTCAAAAATATTGTGAATTGTTTATATCCTTTATGAAGAAAAAAGAAGATTTTTGAGATTTTGGTTTTTGAAGACTAAATTTACTTTGTCTTGAAAGACTTTAGTCAGAAGATACAACAATATTTAAGTAATTTAGAGAAATGTAATATATTTTTATGTTGCTGTCTTTGTCTTTGAGGTTTGGAAATCATTTATCTTTCTTTTTCTGTTCGGCATAACATAAGAAGAGAGTGTGTGGGTAGAGTAGGATAGATTCCTTCTTTTGATTCTATATTGTGTTTATGTTTTTTATTTAGGTACACTGTATTACATTGTATGCCTATCTATACTTCAATAAACATATGGAAATAAGAACTTGCAAAATACCAGTGGCTAGGATATCTAAAGTCTTTTATTCAATTTCAGGAATTGGATTTTAGAGTAAATGAGATCAAACATTTAACATATTACTAGGATACTGAGTACAGTCCAATACTTGTTTTACATTTGGGCCCCATTGTGCCATAGAGAAGTTGTTTTTAGCTCATGGTCAGCAGGTGTAGTTTACACTTATTGTGACTTTTTTTTTTTAAGTAGAGATACAATAAAGATTTGAGCAAGTGTTTTAAAATTTCAAAAATCTAGCTTGGTTTCTGAGCAATAACCCAGATTACCTTCAGATGGCTTTCTGTTCCAGTGACCCATACTCATACCCCTCTTGGTTTTCTGCTACTTGGCAGAAATACTTGCCGCATCTCTTCCCAGGCAGCAGGTTTGTTTTTTTTACTCCTAGCTGCTTTCCTTCATGGGTAGTGCCACTCTTTTCCCCCTCCACATGGCTTGGAGGAGGGCTCTACTTCATGCTGGGCAGCAGACAGTTGGCAGAGGACATATGAAACATTCTGTTCCTCATCTACCAGGCCTCTGCATTTCAGTACCAGGTGCTAGGAAGGGAATGTTTTTGTTCTTTCACACTATGATATCCTAAAAAATTAAATGGACCGAAAGACATTTGGCAAAGGACAGATCATTTTGTGTGTGTTTAAAAACAAGTAAATAGGGATTGAACTGTGTTAATAAAATTAACATGAAGTAACCAAA
>NC_056526.1:95064372-95066568 GCF_019175285.1 Sceloporus undulatus
ACTCTCTTGTTAAATCCTATGTGTTTGATTCAAATCTATTTCTCTCACCCTGAAATCAAAATCCATTTTTATCAGATGATTTTGGAGAGGAGTGGCTAATGTATTTAACTGTGATAATACATAAAATGGTATCAGTGTGGTGTAATGGTTGCACGTTGGACTAGGACACTGGGAGACCAAAGTGTGAATCCAGGTGCAGGTTTGGAAACCCACTAGGTCACAGCCTCTCAGCTTCAGAGGAAGGCCATGGCAAAGCTCCTCTGAAGAAACTTGCCAAGAAAACCCCGTGATAGGTCCGCTTTAGGGCTGTCATAATTCCAAATGACTCGAAGGCACAAACAACAAAAATCTTGGAAACTTCCATGCAGTAAAGAGGCATGAGCCAAAATGACAAAAGGTGTAGAACAAATTGTTGAACACTCGAGTGGAAAAATCCAAAGATATAGCCATGCTCGTCTGTAGAATCTGTAGGGAGAGGTAGAAGTAGACCAAATGCATCTAAGGAAGTAGACTGAAGTCTAGGAAAGCTCATGCCGCCAACTTCTTTCTTTCAGTTAACTCTTAAAGGTGCAATGAGATCTCTCTACAATACATACTGACTCCAGTGGAAAGTGTGCATCTTGCTGTTTCCCTTTTGTAAATGTTATTTCCTTCTGTTGGCCTTTTCCGAGACCTTTGTTTTGTCATGGTTTAGGATTAATAATAATAATAATAATAATAATAATAATAATAGGATTTATTTATATATATGGACCTTAAATGTCCTACATTTTGGGCTGAGTTTTGTCCTGCAGTTGTCCTACAGTTTGGTGTCGAATTTGTCCTACATTTTGTCCCTGGTAGTAGTGGACAATTACGGCAACCGCCACACACGGTGCTTAAAGAGGGACCAAACCGGATTAGGTCTGGAGTGTGGAAGGATGTTTGGATTGTGTTTTTGTGTGTTTTTCGGGCTGTGTGGCCACATTGTGGAAGAGTGTATTCCTGACTACCAGTTCAGTGAGTCAACAAACGGCCATTCCCAGAATTCCACAGCATTGCACCACAGTGCTTAAAGAGGGACCAAACTAGATTAGGTCTGGAGTGCGGAAGCACCTTTGGATTGTTTGTGTGGGTTTTTCGGGCTATGTGACCATGTTCTGGAAACGTTTATTCCTGACGTTTCCCTTTGGCTTGTTTAGGACTCCAGTTCAGTGCTTCAACAAACTACCATTCCCAGAATTCCACAGTCCTGCGCCATCATGGCGCTTAGAAACAGGCGCCAAGTGAAACATGGAAGAGGGGCAGAAGGAAACAACAACCCAGGAGGGCTGGCGGTGGTGAGTCAGCCACACACTGACAGAGTGTAAGGGAGGAGAAAAGGCCATTGTTGGCTCAGCCGAGCTGAACTACTGCCAGAGAAGGCTGGGCTAACAAGGGCTTGTATCACTTCGGGGGCCTATGGCAGCGGCGCCTGTGGGGAGGAGGAGAGAGGCGGCGCGGCGAGGGCGCTAGGCCTACTAGGCCTCTGGCGTTGCCATGGCAATGCCAAGATGGCCGCCAGGACGGCTCGCCGCTCGCGCGCGCTGGAGAGGTGGGCCCGGCTGGTGCGCTCCTTGTCGCGCGGAGATGACGTACTCCGGGGGAGCGCCGCCGCCGCTGCCGCTGCCGCTGCTGCTGGAGCCTTGTTCGCCCAGCAGCAGCAGGACTTGGTGGCAGTTGCGGGCGGGAAGATGGCGGATGCCGCCGCCGCCGTGGGGAGCGGGGATGGCTCGCTCCTCCATCCGGAGCCCGGGCAGCGGAGGAGCAGCTTCACGGGCGGGGAATCGCGGTCCACTCAGCCATCGCCGGCGAGATCTGCCCCTCCTTCCCCTTCTCCTAGTCTGGGGCACCAGCAGCAACACCAGCAGCAGCAGAGGACCGAGACCCTGGGCTTCTACGAGAGCGATCTCCAGCGGCAGCAGAAGCGCCGAGGGCCCTCAGGTGAGGCGGGAGTGCCTCTGGGCATGTGCAGAGCGTCGTTCGCCTCCAAGGTGTTGTTGTTGCCGTTACTGTTGCTGAATGCATTCACATCGGAGAAATAACCCGGTTTGGAAGCGCTTTAACTCTTTGTCTCACTCTTTGCTATGGAATTCTGGGAGTTGGAGTTTGTTGTGGGGCCCAGAGCGGAGCGGAGCTCTGCTCTGGGCCCCACAACAAACTCCAACTCCCAGAATT
>NC_056526.1:95066668-95129462 GCF_019175285.1 Sceloporus undulatus
TATTAGTTTTGAGTTGCACAGTCAAGTTGGCATAGGCAAGAAATACATTAAGAAGAAAGGATTTATTCAGATTGTTAAACTGAGTGCAATTACCTATTTTATTTCAGTGTTTTGGTGGTTAAATGGTTAATGCTATTTAATATGCTTTTAAATACAATTTTAAACTTACAATGCAAATAACAGACATCAGTTTTTCTTCCACTGCATGTTGCCCATAATCCTGAGGAAGAATTCTGCTGATAGCCAGAATAAATCATTTTTATTCTCCAAGCCTGAACTAGTTAGCTATGCAGAAGAAAAAGCAGCCAACCGCAAAAGCAATAGGAGATAAACCTTGGTTGCCATAGGGAGCAGTTAAACAACTGTGGTCTATACTCTTCATCCTGCATATATAATATGGTGGTGTGCACTGTATTTGGGAGTGTTTAATATTGTGTTTGAAACTGTGCTTAATTCCTAAATTAAGAGGTCTTCATTGAAAGTTGTATCCTCTGACTAGGATGTCCTGTCTGCCTTAATATAAGGATGCTGAGATACCTTTTTCCTTATAAAATTACCTAAAGCAGGAATAGCAGTCACTTATTCCAATATCTAGTTTTCGTAGAGGACAGTGATAGAGTGTTTCCCAGTATTCAGTCTCCCCTTTTGGAGGGACTTAACTGAGCATTTTGTAGCAGTTCCCTTCTGTATTCTTCGATGAAACATCCACTTTCAGCTCTTTAGTTTTGGTTCCAAACTTGTCTGGCTTTGGGCCTTGGATGCCATTTGTTTTGAAGCTGATTGGGAAGTATTACCTCCTAGCAATCTTCACCAGTGCTGTTTAATATCTATATGAAGCTGTTTGAAAGGGTGATCTTTGTGGGCTTTTGAAGCAATGGGCTAGTAGATAAGGTTAAAAATCAGTTTTGGAAAGCAATGGGCTAGTAGGTGAGGTTAAAAAGGGTGGTGTTGAATGCAGACAAGGTGGAAATGTTTAATATAGGCCCATCCCGCACAGGCGGAAAGTACGTGTGCGGCACATACTAGGGTTAGGAAAGGGCGTCCTTTCCGGATGCCCCTAACCCCAGTACGCGCTGAGCGCATACAAAATGGCAGCGCCCATTCTACATGGGCAGCGCCATTTTGACGTAGTGAACGCTTAGCGTCCGCACGTCTCAGCGCCATTATGATGCCATAAGTGCGCCATTGGTGCCTTGTGGCGTCATAAGGGCGCCGCAAGAAGAAGCTGCATTTTGCAGCAGCTTTTTGTTGCGTGGAGGAGTCGCGCGGTTTGGCCTCTGGGGCTCATCCGCGCAGCAAATGACGGCGCCAGCAGACCGCCCTTTTTGGGCGGTCTGTAAAACACCATAGTCTGTTATAGCAGTGAAAATGGGACAGTAATCATCCAGTCTAAATAAGCTGCTGAACCATTGCTTATTTCCAAATAACAAAGAGCAGGGGTTGCTAGGATTGTCCTTTATTAACTGTACAGGTTACAACAATCTTTGAAGAGAGAGACAGAGAGAATCTCACCATCTTTCCTTTGGGATGGAATACTGCAGTACAGAGCTTAAGCACCTTAAAGGCACCAGATCCTGTCTGATCTTGGCAGCGAAGCAAGGTCAGCCATGATTAGTACTTGAAATGGGAGACTATCAAAGAATACCAGGTACTGCAGACTATATTTCAAAGGATGGAACTGGCAAAACCACCTTTGAGTATGCCTTCACTAAGAAAACCCGATGAAATTCATGGGGCTGCCATAAGTCTATAGGCAACTTGGAGGCACACACATGCACTGCAGTACAGTTTTTAATGGGTCTGCCCATTAGAGCTCATGCCGTACCTCACCTGTTGGATCTCAGGGAATGGGAATTATTCAACTAGTTTTGCCGCTATTGTGCTTGCTATCTGTGAGCTTCAGGACCCAGAAAAAATTCTTATCTTGAAAGTCTCTCATTGTCTGAAAACTGACATATTTTAGAGATTGTCTCTTTATGTTTAAAGTCTAGGGCTAATGACAGTGGTGTTTATCAGACGAGCTCTTAAAGAGCTACTATTCCAGTGTGACTCCTCTAGCTGCCTCCTGTTGCATGCTGGGATTGGCAGTTTTAAGGAGGGGTATTTAGAATTCTCAGGCAGAGAAGTTCAGCTCCTTAAAACTGCCAATCCCAGCATGCAACAGGAGGCTGCTAGAGGAGTCACACTGGAATAGTAGCTCTTTAAGAGCATAGTGTGATAAACATCAGACTTAGTAAGACCCTGCATACCTTATTATGTTGTGCTGCTAGTGTGCCTTCAGGGCATTTCTGACTTGTGGCAATCTTAAGGTGAGGTACCACAGGGTTTTCTTGGCAATATTTGGTCAAGAGAAGTTTGCCATTGCTTTCCTCTGAGGCCGAGTGTGACATGCCCAAAATCACCCTATAGGTTTCATGGTCAAGCTAGGATTTGAACCCTGGTCTTTAAAATATTATTTGGCCCCAAAGCTTTGGAATGACTTTCTTTGTGAGATGATGTTAGACATTGCTCCTTTAAGAGCTGATACAAAACTAATTTAGTTTGAAAGGCCTTTTACTGTTAAGATACTTTGCAGGATGTTTAGGTGGGTTATAGACCGCCGAAAAGCGGCGGTCTGGCTCCGCCGCTGCTTGCAGCATCCAGGAGATGAAGCCTTTAAACGGCGCGACTCCCGGACACTGCAGAGAAGGAGCGCAGAAATTGCGCTCCTTCTCGGGCCCCGGAAGAGGCGCCGCAAGTGCCAAAGGGCGCACTCGCGGCATCACTTCCGGTGTGCCACGTGTGGACACAGAGTGTCCGTTATGTCAATATGGCGGCGGCCATGTGGAACGGCCACCGCCATATTGTACGTATTGACTACGTATTAGGGTTAGGGGGTGCAGAAGCACTGCCCCTTCCTAACCCTAATACGTATTCAATACGTATTTTTTGGCGGTTTGTAACCCGCCTAAGTCTTCATTTGAGTTTTAAGTGTTGGCTGCTGAGTTTTGATAACTTTTGTAATTAACATGTTATGTTTAATTACTGTATATTAAGATTTTTTTTAAAAAAATGTCTCTATGTAAGCTTCATTTGCATGTGTAGGTTTGGTCAAATGTGGAGCATTCTGGCTGGAATTGAAAGCAAAATGAAAGGGAAGAAGTGAAATGATTTGTTGAGCTGGGCAGGATGATTCCTGGGGAGGAGACTCATAATTTCAGTGCAGTGGAAAAGCCTTTATACCTCTTCCTTTTGGTTGCATTTTATTTATTTATTTTAAATCTTTCTTTTCTTTCTTTCTTTTTTACAGTATATTTAAGGCTGATGGCTTTGGCAGATCAACAGCAGCAGGAGAGCTCCAGCTGCCACTGTTCCCCATTTCTTGGGGCACTCTGCTGCTGCTGTTCAGCCAACAAAAAGAAAAGATATAAAAGAAAATAATAAAACATGAGAGGTAAGAATCTCTCTGAATAATAAACTTTTTTTAAAAATCCAAAATTATGACCACAGATGATTTACATAATTTTAAAGTTAGACAACGATGACGATGAAATAGTTGAAAGTTTTCCATATCTTGGTTCCATCACCAACCAAAATGGAGCCTGTTGCCAAGAAATCAGAAGAAGGCTAGGGCTTGGAAGGGCAGCTATGAAGGAATTATAATTGAATACTAAAGTTAGGATGGTCTCTGCGATTGTATTTCCCATGTCTATGTATGGCTGTAATAGCTGGACAGTGAAGAAAGTTAACAAGAAGAAAATCAACTCATTTCAAATGGGGTGCTGGAGAAGAATTATGAGGATACTGTGGACTACCAAAAACGCAAATACATGGGTCCTAGAAGAAATCAAGCCTGAATTCTTCCTAGAAATTCTTCCTAGAATTCCTAGAATTCTTCCTAGGTGACTAAACTGAGAATGTTGTACTTTGGACAAATCATGAGAAGAAGACAATAATGCTTGGCAAGGTAGAAGGCAGTAGGAAAAGAAGACCTCATTACACATAGATGGACTCAAGGAAACCACAGTCTTGAATCTCCAACATCTGAGGAGGGATATTGATGATAGGGTGATGACTTGGAGGTTTCTCATTGATGAAGTTGCTGTAAGTCAAAGTTGACTTCACAGCAGCTAAAAAAAACAAATGACCCTCCCCAGGTGCCCAGGTAATGTAACCCCCCCATTTTTTCTCTCCCTAAAATCATTTTGGGATTAATATCAGAGTTTAAAGAAAAACAAACAGAAACAGTTTGCCACTTGCTAAATGAGTGCTGTTGTTTTGCCCCACTCTTTTTAAACCCAGGGCTTGGAAGTAATATGTTACTTTACCTGTAACATACTATATCCTTTGGCAACAGGAAATTAATGGTCTCCGTTTGCCAAATTAAGTAATGACATTTCATGTAAAAAGTAACAATTTTCTGGGAGGGGAAGGATTTCATTAGAAGGTTTTCTGAAATATTTCTTTCTATTTTAGGCTAATTTATGTTCATGCCCCCCCCCCACACCAACAACATTAGGTAACCAGCAATGTAACAACAGAAATAATATATTGCTATAAAAGCTGTATAGTTATAAGTGGAAATTGCTACTTCCCCTCTGTGCTATGTGTAGTGAGTTACATAGTGAGTTAATTTTTAAAGTAACTTCCTAAGCTTTCATTAAACCACTTTGAATATGGGGAAATACATACTGGTAGGCATACTGAAGCCTCTTTATTTCATTAGGCCTAAACATATCTAATTCTGCATTGGAGTTAGGCCATTTATATTTTAATCATGTATTATAGGCCCTACCCTATTGGTGGGCAGTCAGTCCATGAAGCTGACCGCCTGTGGATCATCACACCCCATATTATTCAACAATGGCAACATGAAGCCACATAACGCTGAAGCATGTGCATGTATGTTGTTGCCACTGAATAACATGGGGCACAATCATCCCCATTTTTAGCATCCAGGGGCAGGAACAGAATCAAACCCTCACTGATACAGAGGGCCCACTGTCTAAATAAATAATATCTATTAGTTAAGAGTGACATTCAAAATATCTTGCATAGGATGTGCAATTGTTTTGTCATCGCTCCTGTCCCTTCTTTTGAAAATCAGTGCTCGTATCCAGTAAGTGTTTGAACTTCAGTCAGAGAACTGTGTTTTAAGTACACATGTCAAGCTTTTTTCTGATACCTCAGTCTTCAGGGACAGATATCATATCACATCATTTTCTGCAACTGTCTGAGCTCTCTTGAAAAGGTATGCTGGCAATGATTTCAAGCAGAGCATTACATTTCCAGCCATGCAGGATTACCATGGACAGTCTGGGAATGATGCAGTACTCAAGAAATTTTTCACCTTTCCCATGCATCACTGAAACCTGGCAGGGGGCTTACAATATGCTGTCTAGACAGCATCAACCTGTAAAGTGGCATTGCCTTCTGGCATCTTGCTACGTAGGCTGGCTGTGTCTGAACTTATTCATAAAAGACAATTTATTCAGGTTGTATGTAGATATTTTCTTCCTTATATTTTTAACACTTTTCAAAAGGGGGGGGGGGGGGGGCAAGGCAGCTAACAAAATTAATCTTTGAAATACAGGTTGATAGCATAAACTAATTAAGGAAAACAAATTGCTTTAATACCAAAACAAATGACTTTAAAAAGAACAGAAATGAAAATTAATTTTCAGTCACTCAATAAAGCGTACCTGTTTGGATTAACAGTGCATTGTACATCAACTCACATTAATGCACAAAGGTCTGTTGGAATAAAATGTCTGGCCTAGGCTCCCTTGTCAGTCCTACTTCCTGGGAGCTACAACAAAAAAAGGCCATTTTCTTCAAGTACCAAAAGCAAATAACAAAATTGTATGGAAGAAGAGGATGTTTAAAAGGACCGTGCCTATATATTTCCAATGGAAACGTGCAGCTAGAATGGACTGACAATGCTTGACATCAAGATTGTTGGGAAAGTAGAAAGGATGTCATAGCAGGAAAAAATAATGCTGTAACATGCAACAAGATAGTGAGGGCATTAAAATAAATATCACAAACAGAAATAAAATAATCTATGATTTCTGAGGCAGGTTTTTATATACAGTACAATATACTAAGACGGGCTCACAGGTCTAAGTCTAAGAAAATTATTGCACTGGGGTTAAAACATTTCCCAGTGCGTTCTAACGGGGGCGCGCACGGAGCGTGATGGGAACCCAATGGGGCCCAGAACGCTAGTTTACTGCACGGTGGAACGCCGCTGCCACCACCGAGTGTTCCCATAGGGTTCCAGGAGACGCCATTTCTGGGGATGCTTTGATAGTTTTTCCCATTTCGAAGGTATTACATTCACCTTAACCTGGAGAAAATCCTACTGGAGATTTCCTGGATTCAAGACAATGTCTCCACTGCTGCACCAGTTAAGAAAATCTATCCATAAACCAAAGTGGCATAGATATAGGCTGAATGATGAAGCAGTGAGAATCCTGTGGTCTGTACTGCTTAGGTATCCTCTCATTGTACTTTTAAGAGAGGCAGAAATTTATCTGTATTGTGCCCAAACCCTTCAATGTGTTACATCAAAGACCTTCTTGTGTAGTAACTGTTGTCACATGCTAGCCAAAGCCTTGAGCTTGGCCTACTTATGTTAGCAGCATAAGGCAGTACAGCTTGAAGGCAGCAAAGCAAGGACATCTGTTATTTGTTAAATTCCCTCTACATTATTTCCCTTGCTATTTGAAATACAAAACAGTCATATGAAAAAGAGAAGTTCTAACCTAGCCTTCTTCTCCTGGACTAGTTACCTACTTATATATATTACAGCCCACCTGCCTCCCCCAAATGGGACAATATCTAACCATACAGTCTCCATCCACAGTCTGAAATGGTACGCTCCCTTCTAATAATACATCAGGACTAGCAGCTCATTTCCACTTTATTTTGCTGCTTTTGTGAAGATCCATACCTTTACATCTGAGTCTGGCTTCTGTCAGCACAGAAAGTTGTCCAGGTGGTATTTGACACAAAGCGGTGAAAGTAAATTTGAAAGTGCTTGTTAGAAATCCTCTAATTTCCCTCTTTTTTTCTAGGGCTACAACTGCTCCAATATCACAACATTTGAAGTTTAATTTTCTTAATAGAGTTCAGCCCAGCTTCTGTCAAAGTCAGTGAATATATTTTCCTCTTCTCTCAATATCCCCACAGCTTTTCAGTCATTTTGAAGTCTTTTGTACCACAAAAATCCAATTTCTTGAAATTAATTTCCCCATTCCCTTGAGCTATTTTCTCACTATGGAAATGGCTTACTACATGCACAAAAATGTTGTTTTTATTGTTTGTTTTATTTCTTTGTAGAACGATGGAAATTATTTCAGCTTACTCATATGCTCTGATTCTGTGGTAAGCCCAAAGTAATGTTTATCAGTCTTTAGGCTCCTTGAGGAGGAGACAAACAAGTTTTTTTAAATGAGAAATTAGGAAATATTGGGTTTATTCATCATCTACTAGGTCTAAATACTTTTTTTAAAAGGAGAGAAAGCATAGAGGAATGCTTTAATTAAAGGTCTACATATTGTCCTGCTATTGATCAGATTATTTCATGTACATGAGGGATGCCAACTCTTACAGCCATCCCATCCATTTGCAGTGAGCAGCTTCCATTTTAGCGGTGCCATTAATCCTCTCTGGGTTTCATCTGAACTTTGAAGGAACAACTGAGGATGCTAAACCTTGGCCTGTTACAGACTGCCAAAATAAAGCTGCTTCGAGTCTCTTTGGAGGTATGGTATTTAAGTGAGGCATGCATCCTAAGAATCCAGAAGCTGCACCAAAAGCTGCACTCCGGTGCTTAAGAATGGAGTGTGGCTTTGGTGTGACCTCCGGACTCTTAGGACCCACGCATCATTTAAGTAGCATACCTCCAAAGAGACCCAAAGCAGCTTTATTTTAGCAGTCTGTAACAGGCCCTTATCCCCAAAATAGGTTCAGCACTTTTATTAGTCCCATTGAGTTCAAACTCAAATCTGGAGTAGACTGAAAGGGAAGCCGCCAACTGCTCTTGATCACATCTGGGGTTGATCCTGATCTGTAGTTTTGTAGACAGTCCTGTATACATGTGTGTGAGTGTGTCTATGAGAGTGATAGAACTTTACAAACAGAACTGTATGAATGAATTGGCAAACTGTTTCGACATCTGCTTTCTCCTGTTGCTCAAAATAAAAATAAGCTGTACCCATCCACACACATTATAGTGATTAACAAATAGAACATTATAAATAAATTAGCAAACTGTTTTGGTTTCTTCCTTCTTCCGTTGCTCAAAATAAAAGTGAGATGTATCAAATGTGGTAGCTCAGAACACTCTTATCAATCTTCTTAAGTATTATCATCTAGACCATGTGATGTAAAAGTCTCAAGTTTGTGGACCAATTTTTTTGTCTTTCATCCAAAGTTCTTGAAATAGAGAGTGCTTCAGTTCAGATGTCAAGCCAGAGAGTCTATGTTATTCTGAGTTAAAGCATTTAGCAACTGCTTGCTGAAGCTTCCTGGGGCACATTCATACTATAGAATTATAGCACTATTATTCCATTTTAACTTCTTCTGTGTCCAAGCCTGCTTTTCTTACAAGTAAGGTGATAACATGCAGCCTTGTCTGACTCCTTTGCCAGTTGGGAACCATTCTGATTCTCCATGTTCTGTTTTGACAGTAGTCTCTTGTCCTGAGTACAGATTCATCATCAAGACAATCAGATGTGTTGGCATTCCCATGTCTTTGAGGGCATTCCATAGCCTTTCATGATCTATGCAGTCAAAGGCTTTGCTGTAGTCTATAAAGCACATGCTGATTTTCTTTTGAAATTCCCTGGTGCTCTCCATTAGCCATCATATGTTTGCAATGTCCCTTGTGCCTCTTCCTTTCCTGAACCCTGCTTGGACCGCTAGGATTTCTCTCTCCATGTATAGTTAGAGTCTATGTTGTATAATTTTGAGCATAATTTTGCTTGCATGGGATATTGGTGCTATGGTTCTATAATTGCTGCAATCTTACCACCTACCTAATCTACAAAAACTGGGGACTAGGAAGAGAGACTCTAAGGAGGATAATAGGTTGACGGGTGAGGGTCCTCAAGCCATTTGAGGCCTCACATGTTTAAACCAGCAGATTGAATTATGCTCAATTCTTCTTGAGTGTTTAAGTGGTTTCCAAGTAATGGCAGCCCTAAGGTGAAGCTAGCACAAGATTTTCTTGGGAAGTTTTTTCAGAGGGGGTTTGCAATTTCCATCTTCTGAGGCTGACAGAGTGTGACCTGTCTAAGGTTACCCAGTGAGTTTCCATGACGAAGCAAGGTTTCAAACCCTGCTTTTCAGAGTCATAGTCCAACACTCAAACCACTACAACATGCTAGCTCCCAATTATGCTTATCATGGACTCTGTTTTAGAACTAATAAGCTGTGTTCCATGTATCTGGTCCCAATTAATAACTAGCTGCTATATTTTGAACCAACTGAACAATCTTTGATGGTATTGTACACTGTGCATACTGTATGGCACTTTTAGAAATGTAGGCAGTAAATTAAATGAGAAAATTTCCCTTCTCAGCATGCCTACTTTCTAAATTAAAAAGGCCCATATAGTTTAGCCTTAGTGTATAAAGAAGGTGCTCCAATCCCATGATCCATAATTTGTTCATTCTTCAACATTTCAGCACTTTCTTGAGCATACCTGATAGTTTGAGAATTTTATTACAGAGCATTCCAGAATGTTAGGGAATTTGCACTGCTGTCTTTCCTGTCTGTCATCCTCAATCTCCATCCTCCATTACCAGCACTGTTGCCTTCCCCATCTTCTCACTGTTGCTTCTGCCCACATCCATCCCTGTCACTACCACCATTGCATTCACTGCCCATCATCTTTCCTTTCGGTGGTGCCATCCTCCATCTTCTGCCCCTATTGCCCTTCTTTCCTACCTCTTTGAAGATAGGTGGCCAAGACAGAATAGTATTCTGTTGATGGCACTAACCATTTTGCTACTCAATAAATTCCTTTCCTGGTTTGGTAGAGCTGATATTGGTGGTGCTGGAGACTCCTCAGCTCTGTTACATTCATTCTCAGGTAGTATTTTCTTGACTGTTGGATAATGCTAATTTTTTTCCTTCTTACCATTCTTCTCCATTCTTCTTCTCTCCTCTTCCTTCTGTCTGGTACGGTGTTTTAGTGGCTGTTGTTTTTTCCAGACTGTTGTTTTAACCGGATATCAGATAAGATAAAATTGAGCTACACCTATAGATTTGGGCTTTGTGTGTTCTTCTGGTTCAGCAACCAGCTGGAAGTACTTCAGGGATTTTTTCTATCCCCATTGCTAGCCAGGGTCAGGAAGTAGCATTCATCAAAATAACACATCTGGAAGGAAACAAGCCTAACTTATGAATTGTGCTTTTCAGTGCCTCAAGAACAAACTTGCTGATCCACTTCGCTTAACAATTTGAATAGTTTTTGTTCACATAGAAAGTAAGTGTATAACAGCCAGTGCCTTTCTGGGGCCTCTCTATGTGTTACCTGAAGGAGGTGGCTTGATACACTTACATGTGTGCGACTGCTGCCAGGACAAATTCATGTAGTGAAACTGGATGAAGAGAAAATAGGATATAGTAGTACTCTATTAAAGAAAATCTGTTTAGAACCAGGAAGGAATCAATCCCAGGGCCCTCTCACTTGCAGAAAGAGATCTGAACAGCCCACTGTTGGGAGCTTACATCAGCCTAGGCAGATGAAAATCTGATGGGCAGAACAAGAAATAGAAGTTAGAATGGCAAGGAGGAAACAAGGCCAAGTGACAGTGAATCTGGAAACGTAGGCAGATGGAATATATTCTTTCTTGTTCCATACTAAAGAGCAGTGAGAAGCCAGTGTGCAAGCTGGTTCTGAGCATCACCCAACCTAAGGAGAATAAGCAAGAGAACCAGGAGAGTGTTTATGTTGTTTTCTGCAATGTGGGGAAGCCCTGATTTCTTAATTTTCCTTATTCTTGCTTTGTTCCATCCTCTCCCATAGTAGCACCATATTTCTTTTTGTTGGCTTTTGTTTGCTTGACTCACTTGTCATGTTGGCCTGTTGGCGTAATGTTAAAAGGCAGCTGCCAATAGATGCCAAGAAGAGGAATGTCAAAAGAAGTTTCACTCTCATCCCAGATCCTTCAAATGAGTTAGAGGGGAAATTTTGCTAAGTTTATAGCTATTTTTTATTTCACTTTGTATTCAGGGAATACAAACAAGCAAATGGTAATGATGAGGAGGAAGAAGAGGAGCTTCCAAGCCAGTGGGGGTAAAATCTGTTGGTTAGTAGAGGCCTGAACCATACCAGGTGGCCAGTGAGGCTGACCTTGAGCAATGGTCCAGGTCTGCATCACAGAAATGCTATCCCAGATAGGTGTGGCAAAACTGTGCTCGCCTTTAGGAGAGCAATGGAGAGTATTTATTCCAGCAGGCACTGGTAAGATGTTAGATCTTCAATGGATTTCACTGGATATCTCTGTTACTTCTTTTATTATTGGAGGCTCCCTTTCATCTGCTTCATCTTTTTGTTTTTGTTTTGTTGTAAGATTTTATGAAGGCTGTGAAGTTGGTCTTTTGCACTATGTGATTGAAGATGAAATGATGGCTAGAACTCATTGCACCACCTAAATTTAATCTTCATCTTATACTGGCATAAAGATTACCATGTTACTCTGAGCTGAGCAGAGAACTTCCATGGTTCCCCTAAGGCAGGAGTGGAAAATATGTGAGGCTATGGGGCAACATCACCCACCTAGGAGACCTTGGGGTAGGCTGTATTCACACATACACACACATATATCACCACAAAAAATTGTGGCTGGTAGGGGGCATTTTGACCGCATGTTTAGGCTCAGGAAAATCCTTTTTTCAAAACCAGAAATGACGGATTTACCTCTGGTTTATTTCCAGTTTTTAAAAAGTCCCTTCCTGGGCCTAAAATGGCCAGTGACCAAAATATGGCAAAAATGCCCACCATACTCTCTACAGAACGTTTGGGGATATTTTTTTTTTTTATCCTTGGGGTGCCCTGTGGGCCACAAAAGAACCATGGGGACCACATGCAGCCCACAGACTGCACTTTGCCCACACCTGTCCCAAGGCAAAGATAGAGTCCCTGCATTCTAGCCATGCTTTTGTGTTCTGAAATGGAGAATGACCATTACTTTTTATATTTTTATATGTGGGGGTAGGTAAAACCTCTAACTATACACTTACCAGTGCCACCTGCAGCAGTCCTCATGGCCACAAAGTCTCCTTTCGTGACTTCCCTCGTCCCCTTGTTTTTGCACCATCTAGGCTTCTGAAGTTTTCTGGTGAATGTTTTGCACTTTATTGGTCCTAGTAGATGCATTATTCAACTGTGGATTGAGGAAGCTCTATGATTCTATGAAGCATACATACTTGAAAGAGTTTTATCCACAAAGAAGCTGTCGCCCATATGCTGGTCTTCGGTGGAAGTGGGGCGTGGAAAAGGGTTGTACATATTCACGTGGTAACCACTCTGTCTTTTTCCTCTTGCTTCTGTTTTCCATCTAAAATCCCCTTTTGATTTAGAAACTAAAGTAGGGTACAGAGAGTATCTAGAATGCTGTTCCAGACATCCATGGAGCAATAAGGCATTCAATAGCAAACCACTTAGGTCTCTGACTGAAATTTCAAAACAGAAAAGGAAATGGTTGTTTGTGTTGTTTTCTCACATTTCTAATTGAGGTTTCCTGTCCATTAATAATTGAGCAAAGGCCAACATTTTTAGTTATTTAAATTTTCCAGTTCTACAATGTTGAAACATTTTTTCTTTAAAAAATATTACTGTAAGTAGAATGTGTGGATTGTTGAAATGTGTGTTAGGTGGATGCAGTGAAAGATGCACAACAATATTCTGCTTTACTATGAAGTCATAGGGAGTAGATATACTCAGCACTCAGCTTTGCTGGAACAATTACATGCAAAGGCATTTGCTTCTGAAAACCCACAAAGAAATTTCATGTGTAAAATAGCTTGATTCTTGGGGGCATATCAATTGATCATAGACTTTGTCTGATTGGGCCAAAAGATTCTGGCACTGTCCTGTTTGGAAAAAGCACAACCCAAACACCAGTTCTGGTGAAGCAGTGTGGATGATATCTTGCACCAGAACCACAGTATAATAAGCTTGTTTTTTTTAAAGAATTAAAATTAAAAATTAAAACCTGTTGCTTCATATCTTCCAGAGCCCTCTATTTCTGCAGCTGTCTGTAACTGCTGTACCTTGTTCTGACCTCAGAAGTAAGCAACCTGTAGTGGCAATGGACATGCTGGGTGGCCCAGTGGGACACCCATGCAGGCAGCCCCTGGGACCGGAAACGGAGGCCAAAGTAACAGGGGCAGGTCAGGGCAACTGCAGGGGCAGGATACTCTGGGCTACCTGTGAAGTATCCTGGCCAGTGCAGACAAAACCATAGAGCAATGATGGTGAACCTTTTAGGGACCAAATGTCCAAGCTAAAAGGCCTTCTGGCACCAGGTGTTAACCAGTATTGGAGATGGGACTTCAGGAGGGAACAGGACTTTCAGGTTCAGACTTCCACCCTCCAGGGAAGGGACATCTGGGGTGAGACTTCTTCCCACACCCTCCCAGGCCTTGAGTTGCCTCTCCAGAGACAGCTGAAGCCCCAGGGAAGCAAGGGAGGAATAATAGAAACAGGTGCATGCCTCTTCCTCTTCTTCCCCTTCCCCAGCAGGTCTTCAGCTGCCCCTCTAGAGGCAGTTAAAGGCTCGAGAAGAGGAGGAACAGGCATGCGCCTGCTTCTCCTCCTCCCTCCATACCCTCCCGGGTCTTCAGCTGCCTCTCCTGGTGCCTTGAAAAAGGGTTTCCCCACCCTCACATGCCGCCAAAAAATGGCCTTGCATGCCAGCTCTGGCACGCGTGCCATAGGTTCACCACCACAGCCACAGAGTTATTAGATGTGAGTCTGTATTAAATGTGACATGCCCTGAACTCTTAGGCCAGGGATGGAGTATAAATTGAACAATAAATATATTCAGCTCAGTGTGCTGGTAGCCACCTGTTTTTAATTCAGAACAGCATACAAAGAACCCTTCTGGATGAGACCAAAGAGTTCTCTAATCTGGCATACTGTTGCTACATTGACCAAGCAGATCCTATGGGAAGCCTACAAGCAGAGAATATGAATAAGAGGACCCCTCTGCTTGTGTCTGATATTCACACACATTCTCCCTCTATTACACAACCATGCTTAGTGGCCGTTGATGAACTCCTCTGTGATTTTTGTCTAATCTGCTTTTAAATTGTTGCCAACATTTTATCATGTTAACTATGGGGCCTGAATAAAAAGCAGACACGCAACCTAGAAGGCCCTGTTGTCTGGTGTAGATTCCCCCCCAAAAAAAAATATTCACCAAACTCTTGCATTTTGATGCTCATTTACAAGAAGCTGTTTACAAGAACCATAGCATGGGCCTTTCTATAGTACAGGGGTAGGCAACCTGCGGCCCGCGGGCCGGATGCGGCCCGGCAAGGCCTTGGGACCGGCCCCCACCCGGTCCTGCTGCCGGAGCCTTTGGCCTCTTGCGTGAGGGTGTGGGGCCTTTGGCCTATCAGGAGGAGGCGGGCAAGGGGGGCAATTGTCTATAGAAGCCTCAGAAATATGCATTTATATTAACATTTTTTTAAAAATCAGCAAATTTTTTTTGTGTCCTCCATTTTTTTAAAAAGTGCCCTCCATTTGAAAATTTTGTCCTACATTTGACCCGGTTTATTTATTTATTTCAATGTTTTAAAAAAATCATTTAATTATTTATTTTTTGGCTTTGGCCCCCCCAGTTGTCTGAGGGACAGCAACCCGGCCCACGGCTCATAAAGGTTGCCTACCCCTGCTATAGTACAATTAAAGATTAATTAGTTAATTAAATAACTCAGCCCTTTCTTCCCTGTACTATAAAATTATCATATAAAAATTGAGTAAAATCCTACTGTAATGGGAAAATTATTAAAATATAGTCATATAGTCATCTAAGATATTTGAAATAGTTGTAATATAGTTGAAAAGGAAAAAAATCATATTCATAAATATTTGTTGTTGTTGTTGTTTTTGTTGTGTGCCCTCAAGTTGTTTCATGACAACCATCATGCGAAGCTATCATTGGATTTTCTTGGCAACCTTTGTTCAGAGGGTTTGCCATAGCCTTCCCCTGAGGCTGAGAGCCTGTGACTTGCCCTGGGTAACCCTGCGGGTTTCATGGCCAAACGTGGAATCAAACCCTAGTCTCCAGAGTTGTCGTCCCATGCTCAAACCACTCGTATTAGGCTTTGAAAAACAGGTTCCCAAATAGTTGGCAAATCCCATCAGGAAGAACAGGGGGAATTTTGTGCAAATTTTCCCTAGCATTTTAATATCCTGGAGTGTTGTAAAGCCATTATTTTGTGGATAAAAATATAGACATTTTTGTGCAGGAAACCTATATTATGTGCAGAAAAGTCTTTTCTTTTCTTTCTTTCTTTCTTTCTTTTTTAAATTTTGGCATTAAAAATCCTCATGTCTTTCTCTGCAAAATGATGCCTCAGAAATGCTTTGGGGATGCTCAAATTCAGGGAAAATAATGCAGAGGAATGTTCATATATATATTTTTTTCCACAGGAGGGAGAAAACTACCGCAATTATTCATCCTTGCTTTCAAGGATTAAATAGTTGGGGATTTATATCCTTCTACCAGATTCATAAGAAAGAGAGAACGAGAGCACACAAAAGCACTGAGACTGGAGAGCTCTGGTAAAATTATTCACCGTGTTTGGAAACTAGAGCTTTCTGTCAAAAGCAAAAAAACTAAAAACTCTAGCCCCCTCCTCTCCCCCTAGTATTTTCTTTATACAGAGAACTTGCTGAGAAATATAACCATTTTTGGAGATACAATGTGTTGCCTAATCCCCCCCGAATCCAGATTGGTGACAACTTCAGGAACATTCAGATTCTGTTTTCTTCATAGGATGTGATTTGGAAATTTTTCAGGTTTGTTTGGATCAGCCCAATTTAGTTCAGGATTCATCCAAATTCAAAGAACACCGCTAATAGAGACTAGGAAGCACCACTGACAAATAGCAGGAATGCAGCTTTGGAAGGGGATGATCCATGGTTGTAAGCATTAAATACTCTCCTACTTTAAAATCATTAATCCCTACTTCCTTCAGATACATTTAATTAAAAAGTTCCATTTTCCAGTAATTGCTCTTTATTTTATGTAACCTAAAAATGGACTTTTATTGCAGTGCAAGTGTGTTTATGTAAACATCCATCTGGCCACAGGGTATGAATCTAGAGGTTTATAATGAACTAGAGGAGATTAAGAAAGAATTGATATCCCTGAAAGAACTCTGATCTTATGTTCTTTGTAAAACAAAAAAAGAAGGGGGCTGTTTGTTCGCTTGCAGTTGTGGGAACAAAGAGATAAATTCAAGAAAAGTGGGAGAAAAAAGTTACTCGTCTCATCTAAAACCATCATTCTGCTGATTTTTCTAGCACAATAGAAGTTCCTATAGCTCTTATTACCACCCAGAGGAGGTTGGGAGGGCTGTTTTGGGGAAAGGAGATCTCCGGTTTACAGTCCTGCAGACAGAAAGCAGTTCCATTAACTGATGTACCTTCCAAATTCTAGTCGTTGTGTTCTTGGTAAAGGTAAAATTTGAACCAAAGCCTTTCAGATTCTTGGCTTTAGACTATTAGCCAATATCCTGAAGTAGGAGTGTTGAGTTGTTAATATTTTAAAGACCTCAATTTTTCCTTCTTTCCTTATTAAAACTGATAAGATTTGACTGCATGAAATTCCCATCAATTTTACAATTTTATTCTTAGTAGATATTTGAGGGAGACATTTTTGTCATTAACACAGCAACATTTAGTTTTGGTGTGCTAACTGAAACACAGGCCTGTTACAGACCTCCAAAATAAAACTGCTTCGGGTCTCTTTGGAGGTATGCTGTTTAAATGATGCATGGGTTTTAAGAGTCTGGAGGTCGTGCCAAAGCCACACTCCATTCCTAATCACTGGAGTCCAGCTTTGGTGCAGCTTCCGGATTCTTAGGATGCATGCACCATTTAAATAGCATACCTCCAAAGAGACCCGAAGCAGCTTTATTTTGGCAGTCTGTTAACAGGCCACATTGATGCTGAAACTAAAATTACCAAAACCTTTGAACAATATGCCTAGAGGTTTGTCATATTATTAATCTTTCTAGTAGGTGTTTCTACTACTACTAGAGTTCTGGTGGCAAGAATCAGTCCCTTGGCTAAAGACCAAGACTACATTTGCCCCACTATGTTGCCAGCCACTGTACTTCTCTTCCATTTATTAATGCAGGTTTCCTGCAATTCATTCTAAAAATAGAAGCAGTTATGTGAAAAACATGACATTTGTGTCTGAGCTGCAGTGTAGAAACAAGATTATTTCGTATAGACCTAGAAGGAGATTTATTGCACAGAAGCAGATTGCTGGGTTTTGATTTGTAAGCAGGGAATAGCCTTACTTCTTTGACTTTATTGCTTGCATGTAGATTATAATTGGGCTTGCAAAATGTAATCAGTATACCAAAAAAGAAAATCAACTAAAACTTAGTTGGTTAACTGATATTGGCCAGTTTGAGTCAGCAAGTGTAAAATTTGACCACTGAACCTATGATTTACATATTGACACAACAAAAGGATGCATTTGTTGATGGTGAGGGGTAGGTAGTTTAAATTTTTGCTTTTTTCGTTGTAGCATGTTACTGCTAATATGGAATAAGAAGAAAAATATTAAAGCTAGGCTTTGCTTCCACTTATCACAGCTGGAGGATTTTGTAACTTATCTTCATTTCATTTCTAAATGGCACACTCTTATTTAATTCACTTATCTGTTTTTCTCTGTTTGACCTGTGGTCTTATATTTACAATAAATAAAACAGTGATATCGATTGTTCAGTAGTTTCTGACTGACTTTCACCCTGTGTCCAATTGAAGTATGTTGGAGGAGAGACTCTGACTTCTGCCCAACCCATGGGCCACACCTGTCCTCTCCGATTTTTATGTAGGGACAAAGCATTTAGATAGGATCTACTTGCTTAAAATTCAGTATCTGTAGGTCTAAAAAGTGTAATCAGGTTCCCTTATAGGGACTTGAAATTTTATGTGCACTTTCGGTTTATGTGTTTTGAATTTTTCACACATACATCTTACCTATGTCCTCCAAGACAGGCATAACCTGTCAGGTGAGCGGTAAAGTACAGTCTGTCACTACAATAAGAAGTAAGGTAAAGTGTCAATGAGAAAATATTTGCTTCAGTTAAAACATCCATGTTAATTTTAAAATACTGGTAACACCTTATTACTATATCATATTAATACTAGCTTTCAAAATTATTAGCTTGATGTATTCTTAATCTTTGCCCATCTTAACTATAGAAAGACTAAGCAAGTGATCTAAGAGGCAAGTTAGGCTTTCATAAATGATAGTGAGATCAAGTTTGCAAGACTTGAGCAGGGCTTTGGATAAATGAGTGTCTGCGAGTTCTCTTATTCATTGGATTATCATAGTTCAAAGCCAGCTTGACAGCAATAAACAACAGCATTTCTTGAGTGCGAGCAGGTTTCAATTTGATAGCGAAGTCAAGGAAACTAAACACAGAATATCCTAACTGTGACAAATATATTGTTCCGTTATTTAGCCAAATTAGCTATTTAATGCAATATGGACTGGCACCAGGATATGCAAGCCAAGAAATGACACAACAGGAAATAGTTTCTGAGCAACTTCAGTTTTAAACTCAGGAATAACTGACACTGTTGTATTTTGGCCACATCATGAGAAGCCATGACTCATTAGAAAAGACAGTAATGCTGGAAAAGGTAAAAGGCAGTACAAACATAGGAAGATTGCCAGCCATGTGGCTAGACTCAGTTAGGGAGGCCACAGACCCAAAATTACCTAAGTAGAGCAGTGGAGGATAGCAGGGCTAGGAGATGTCTCCTTCACAGGCTCACCATGAGTTGAGGTCCACTTGAGGACAGCTACCAACAGCAAAAGGTAGAAAGCAATAGGAAAAAAAAGGAAGACCACATTCCAGAAGGATGTACTCAATCAAGGAGGCCATGGTCTTGAGTCTACAAGACCCGAGCAGGGCTACTGATAACAGGGACATGGAGATCTCTAAGTCATAGGGTCACCATAGGTCGAAGTTGATTTGATGGCAATTAACAACAATAATTTTAAAGAGTTACTGTTCATTCTAGTTAACAGACTCCTCTTGGATGCTGGTGCATTTTTGGCAGATATCACTGCCCAGAATGAAGGTTTTTGTCACAAGGCATCATGAAGAAAACAAAGGGGAAACACTTGGTAACCTGGTGTACCAGAGCTGTCTATCCAACACAATCCTGATCAACCAAAAAATATGGCTTTGTTATAGAACAAAGTTTGATGAAACTCTCCTTTTTTAAAAAAAAAAAGTGGGATTCTTATAGTAATTTATGCAAAGCTATGATTAAAAGTGCTTGGGCTGTGTCTGGTGAACTCTTAAACGAAAAAGAAAGCAGAGTAAAAACCCCACTTTGCTGGATACTGATTATTATTTTATTTTATTTTTGAGAAATGAATTTTGTGAATGCTTAGGTTCTGAGTGTGTGTCCTGTCTTTCTGGACAAATACAGTTATATCATAGGACTTCAGCTAGATCCAGATTGAGAAGTATATGCTGTTGGACTGCAGGTACCAGGAGCCCTAGCCAGTACAGTCAGTTGTAAGGTGCTCTGAGAGTTGCAGTCCAGCAACAGCTGGAGGACTGTATGATTTCCATTCCTGCTGTAGAGAAAAGATTTTGTGACGTGCACCATAAGTATGTGTATTGATAAGGTTTTCAGTACAAAGTGGTGTTTATATGTCAAATGTGATGAACAGTTTTAATCTCTATTGTTTTTAAATACGTTGTTAGCTGGTCTTGAGTCCCATTATTGGGAAAAGGCTGGATATAAAACAAACAAACAAACAAACAAACATTAAGTATTTGTACAGTAGCTTGAAGAAAATGTTTTGGTTGAATAGATTGATTTGCTGATGGGTGAAAGTTACTGAAGTCCTGCTGGAAGATCTTAATTGATTCCTAATCATGAATCATAAAGATGTCATCAGTGTGTCTCATATAGAATTCAGATCCAATGTTAAAGTACTGGTGTACTGTGGAGTCCATCAGTGTCTAAGGACATAGACATTAACATAAAGATACAGAATCCCAGCAGAGTTGAAGTAATTGCAAGTAAATACAAGTGGCAAAATTTGATGGCTGGATATCCTATAACTCCATCTGGAATGGTGTTCTTCATGATCTGTAATCCATCTTTGTGGTGAAGTTTGGTATAAAATAAGGACAATAATAAATACTAACCTTAGCTCTTCACTTTTTTCCCCCCTGGTAATGCTAAGATGGAAATAAGAGAGGTATATTGCCATAAACAGTCCAAAAGAGGGATGGAATAAAAATACAATGAGCAGACAAAGGATACGGCTAGTGGAAGACAATATAAAACCAGTAGCTCTTAATTGAAAACACCTAATGAAAAAAAATACACAAAAAGACCCACAAAGGGCCAGTTGGAAGGATATGGAATTCTGTAAGTTGGAATGACTACCCTGAAGGCAGCATTTCTAGTGAACCACAGCTATGCTTTAAGGTGTGGTTGCACAAGGGCTTCTGAATTCTATATGATTGTGAGAAAGTGTAATTGCATAAGAGAAAAGGTGCTTGTTCCTTCAAATACCATGGATTTCAGACTAGTTAGGACATTCAGTATCAAATCCAGCATTATGAATGTAGCCCAGAAACCGGCAGAAAGCCAGTGACGTTCTTGCAACATCTGTGTCATAAGCTTCAGTGGTCTACCATGTCTTTTAATTCTTTATTTGATTGATTAATCAGTTATAAATCAGATAACCAGTCACCTGAAAATAGTAGCCTAAATCCAGTTACTTAGGAGCAAAAGAGACCGCCCCTTTGGAGTGGCGTTACGCTGCCCCTTTTGTCACCAGATCAGGGCTGCGGCAACTTCATGCCACACCGCAATCTGTCATTTCTCCAGCACAAACAGAAGCACAAACAGAAGCCACGGATAGCTGCTTCTTTTCGCACTAGGGAAAAGGTGCCTTTGCCATCTCGGTGGCACTTTTACTGAGATTCTTTGATGCAGCTGCACCAAAGAAGGGGTGTGACGTTGCCCGCTGTGTGGTCAGGCAGGCAGTGTGACACCAGTATCAGGGAGGAGTCAGGGCATCTGACAGGTGGTCACTCTACCCCCATTCCTCTGCAATGCCCCTTTCACTTGACATTTAGGTGTAGAATGAATACATTTAGGGGAATAGGATTCTAACAGCATACTGTGGGCTGAATCCTATTGTTAATCTGAATTATAGTAAGCCCATTGAATCAGTGATACTTACATGTACAACTGCTCACCATTTAACAGTTGATTCAGTGGGTCTTCTTCAGACTAACTAGGCCCTTGTCCCCATCATCTTGCAACTTTTCATCTCAAACTTTGAAGACAGTGGACATACATCCAATTACATGCTTATAGGACTCTCTTTATATGATCAGAATTGCAACAATCCTTCTGGTTTTTATAGCATGCCTGTAAAACGAGGCATCTGAAACGACCATATTTGGGACTGTTATAAGTCATACAAATGCACTGTACCCACTGTCTTTTATGGGGTTTAGGAACACATTTCATTGAAATGTTTATGTTTATCAAATTTCCTTGGGTCTGCATGCTTCATGGTGTGCTTGCTGGTTTACGTTATTTATTTCTTTACATACTTATTCATTTATCTAATGGCTGACGTTTGTTGTGGATCAGTGATGAGCTGAACAAGATGAGCATCTTTCTGGAGTCCTACTGAATCTGAGGAAGCTGCCAAGGACACATATCAAAAGTGACAGCGGCAGCAGCATTTTTATAGTCCAAGTGGAAAGCAGCAAACTGATAAGGTCTTGTTGTTGCGCAAATAGGAAAAGCTGGCAGTTTGCATATCAGAAGCATCAGGTGTTAGGATTTGAGTCAGAACTGCTGAATAGTGGATTGTTTGCCTTTTGGAGAAATAAAGGAAGGAAATGTCATACAGTAAAGCGACACATGATAGGGACAGGAAACAGCACACAGGGAAAGCAACCTTTTCCCGTGCTGTTTCCTACAGATATCAACTGCATGGGAATATCTGGTAGGTCAAAAATCAGTGATGCTGATTTTTTTTTTGTCCCTTCAGAAAAGCAAAATAATTCCAGAAGGTAATAGAAGAATGTTTCTGATCTGATCATGGTCCCACAATGTCCCCGTTGCATACAGTTGCTACCTTGAAACAACTTTATCTAAGAAAGGAAAGTTCTCGCAGTATACATGAGGTAGAAAATCATAACAGTTGTGTGCATGTTGAAATTAGTATCATGCAAGTACCAGTTGTACAAACAAATAATTAAAAAGTTATTACATTGCTGTCATTGTTGTTGTTAATATTAACAGAGTAAGTACCAGGGAAGAATGCCACATTTGGATGTAGTTGATCATGGTTGGGTCCCAGATACAGCAAGTTAAAAGGAATTGGAAAGCCTTCTGCTGAAAACCTTGCAGTGCCAGATAGCGTAAATACATAATACAGTCTGATAGACACTTGTTTGATTCCTTCACAATTTACATTTGCAGATGTATACTTTAAAAACTTGGCTATATCTAATAAAAATAATGCAAAGATATAATCCTGTTAGTGTAGAATCAGTATGTAGAGAGATCTTATAGAAGCTATGAGACTAACTGAAAGATAGAAATTGGCAGCATGAACTTTTGAAGACTTCAGTCTACTTCCTCAGATCCATTTGGTGGAGTGGAAGCCAAGCACAGATTATATATATATATATATATATGTCATTGGTATGTGAGGATGTCAGTTCAAATTACAAATCCTTTATGTACAGAGATGAAGTTGCAGGTGCTGCAACTATGCCTTTGTGCACAAACAACCAGCTGCAACTTCATCTTCATACACAAAGGATTTGTAATTTGAATTGGCATCCTCACATAATCATAGAATAATAGAGTTGGAAGAGGGCCATCCAATCCAGCCTCTATTTAAAGGCCTCCAAGGAGGGAAGACTCCACAACACTCTGAGGGAGTTTGTTCCACTGTCGAACAGCCCTTACTCTCAGGAAGGTCCTCCTCATGTTCAGGTGGAATCTCTTTTGCTGTAGCTTGCATCCATTGCTCCGGGTCCTGTTCTCTGGAGCAGCAGGGAAAAAGCTAGCTCCCTCCTCAATATGACATCCCTCCAAATATTTAAACAGGGCTATCATATCACCTCTTAACCTTCTCTTCTCCAGGCTGAACATCCCCAGCTCCCTAAGGCGTTCCTCATAGGGCATGGTTTCCAGACCCTTCGCCATTTTAGCCAGCCTCCAGTGGCATATATATGTCTGTGCCTGGCTTCCATTCCACCAAATGCATCTGAGGAAGTAGACTTAAGTCTATGAAAGCTCATGCTGCCAATTTCTTTCTTTCAGTTAGTCTCAAAGGTGCTAAAAGATCTCCCTATGTACTAATAAAATAATGTAAAGAGATTATATATTCTCTGTTAATCTCCTGCCCTCAAACACACACACACTCTTCTCAGTTTTTGCAAAGTTTGTAATTTGCTTTTTCCCAAGGCATCTTTTGAGACAAACTCTGCAGAACAGAGGTGTCTTGGACCTCACCTCTCATAATCTTTCAACTAAGGAAGCTATGTTAGGTAGGCCTAGCTGATCCCATCTGGGAACTGTAGTCTAAAATATTGGGGTGACATGATCATTGTTATTATTCTGCTTTATTTTATTATTTATTATATCCCAATGTTCTCCTGGCCTTTGGACTCATGGTGGCTTACAGGGTAAAACAGGTACAGCGAAAGTCCATGCCATTACAATACAGTATAACATACAAACATTAAAATATAGTTAAACTATAAACAGAATTTAAAGCAGTTTAGACATTTTTGTTGTGTGCTTTCAAGTTGTTTCTTATATATGGTAACTCTAAGGCGAATCTATATTGGGATTTTCCTGGCAAGTTTCTTTAGAGAGGGTTTGCCATTGCTATCCTTTGAGTTTAGACATACATACTTAGTTCAGAGTTGAAGTATCTATTAAAAACTACAACAAGTGCAATATTAGTTTACTCTGTTAGTTCCCCAGCAACACTTTTTGAATTCCACTTTCTGGAAAGGACTGTAATCACAGCAAAACAGTTAAAATACAATTACATCAGATTTCTATTTTAAAATACAAGTTAAAAGCAATTTCAAACATACATTGAAACATGAAAAATAGAAACACAACAGATGAAAACACCCATTAAAAACTCTGTCTGCTGCAAAGTATGCTTTCCCTAAATGGAAAGGTTTTCGCTCCTGAGATAGGAAGATTCACAATTTGGGAGCAGCCCCTGAGGAGGCTTACTTCCATGTCCCTCACCCAACGTGTTTCTGATGGTGGTGGGACCAAGAAAGAGCCTTCCCCTGAAGAACTTAAAACTTTGGTAGGTTCATACAAGAACATACTGTCTTTCAGATAGTGTGGACCCAACTGTGCAGTCCCTAGATATAGTGCCAGCTTCATACATATTGGAGGTATAGGATGTTCACATCAAAGGCAGTTTACCTCTTGGCAAACATTGTGCTAAACACAAAAATAATTTTCTTTGACAAGTAAAGGATTCAAATCTCATTTGACATGTAGGATAGACAATTTGGGTCAAGGATGCTTAACCCAAGGCAGTGGTCCCCAAACCCTGCTCTTCAAAATCCCTTAAAGAGATTAAGGGATTTTGGACTTCAGCTCCCAGAATTCCAGACATGGCTGAGGCTTCTGGGAGCTGAATTCCAAAATCTCTTAAAGGGCACAGTTTGGGGACCACTGACCGAGGGATTTCAGGGACCACACCATTTTTTAGATTTGATGTTCAAGAGGCGATGCCAATTTGCTTGGCTCTTATGGACATAAGAGAACACTATAGTAAAATGCATATTATTCCTTTTCCTTTACAGTGAAAGTAAAAGGAAGCATTTAACTACAACTCCTTAATTCACGTTTAGCAGAAATATAAGTTCACTTGTATGGAGTCCCAAACCCAACTCACGTTTCCCCACATAATTTAAGCAACATATATCTAGCAAATATGCAGTCTGCTCTCTTTGTAAATGCTTGCATTCCCCCCCCCCCCCCCCGTCCTCAGGGATTTAAGGACTTGTGCCTTTCTGGGCTTTCAATTCTGCAGCTTTAAGATTTTAGTAGAGATTTTTCTCTACAGAAGTAAGCTGAATATGTTCACCATATGGCATACATCTTACTTGACTCCAAAACACTGTATTCCTTGCTTAAAATGCAAAGGCCAACTAAAATGAATTAATTAAATTGAATGCAGATACATTTATGTTCCTCCACAGCATTTCAAATGAGGCCTCGTTTGGTTTCCTTTGCTGAGTTAGTTCTGCCACCTGGAGCCCAGAACTGGAAGAATTACAGTAGCTTTATTGTTTGTCCAGCATGTAAAGAATGTGTTTGGCGATGGTGATTAAAAACAAGTGAAACGGGACCAAAGAAGAAAAGAAAAATGTAATTTTTAGTTGTATTTGCCAAAAACAAATATGTTCTTACACAAAAAATAAGTGACACAAAAATGTTTTGTTAACTTGAGCCACTTATCGATTGTAACTTGAGAGCAACCTTATTTATGGTGATGCATGTAATGTAGTGAATTCAGGAACAAGAGGGTTAGGGTAGCATTCTTTTCTGATGTTTGCTTGAATGCAATGTGTCAGTTATTCACACATTTAGTTTTTAAAATATTTTAGAGACTTCTGGTTAACTCATTGTCAGTTCACCAGCCATATGTATTTGTCATCTGAATTTGAAAAACCACTCCAGCCTTCACACTAATTTCGACTAGATGGGGGGAAAGTACTTAGCTGAAATTCATATAAAAAGAAAGTCAACTTTGGATGGAAACTATTACTGCCTTTCTGGTTTCTAACGCAGAATATATCTATTCTGCTGTCATTTCCCATGTAGTTTAAAAAATAGTTTGGGTCAGACCAGCATTCACCCACTGACATTCACAGATATAGTATGAACACCAAGAAATAGCAGTCTGCATGTGAGCTGCTCTAATGTTGGCGTTTCTCATGACTGGGAGTCACACAATATTGTACTGATGCCAGTGCCAACAGATTTCAAGAAACATGGATTGGCTGGCAATATTTTCAGTAGAAGACAGATCAAGAAGAATAAAGAATGAGAAGAGGAATTAGATGGGTGCAGAATAGCTTTAGGGGGTACTTTGTTAAACCTAGTTTTAGTTACAGTGGAGGAATGTCGTTTTTCTCTTCATCTGGGGTGAAATAAGACTTGGAGAAAATAAGGATAGTCTTTGGTCTCTAGATGGTTGGTCTAGACTGGAGCTACTCAAAGTGAAAGTCCATGGGCCGCTATGAATCCGGAAAGCATTGGCTATTGGTCTGTGGTGAGTTTCAACCACTGTACCAATTGGGCACATATATGATGCTAATCCCTGGAACATTAAAAAAAAAAGAAAATGCTGTTTCTACATATGAGATAGCCTGAAAAGCACTGGTCTAGATCAAACACTTAGTTCAGGAAAAGATGGAAGAAAAGTGACAGAAAGCTAATGTAAAGAGAGCATCAGGAGGGTGGCTTTTTAAAGATAAGAATGTGATCTGGCACCCTTTAAAGGAGAAGGGGTGGAGAGCAATGAATATGGACAAAGGAAAGAGAAAAATCAGAATGGCAGCAAATGGGGGCAGAAATGGAGATGAGAGAGAAGGAAACTGGAACCTATCAGAAAACAAGAGCATAGCTGGAAATGCAGGACATGTGGGAAAGTTGGGAAGGGGGGACACTTTCAGAAAGTAGGGTTTCAAAAAGATAACAAAGGTACAATAATTAATTTTAATCTAAAAAGATTTTTCAACCTTAAGATACTGATTGTAGTGTACAATTATGCGGCAAATGAATATTTGTAAGTTAAAAATTGAATTGAAAACAGTTCCCTCTACTTGACACTCTCTGCCCTGCTGTACCATATGAGGTTGGCACAGTGACAGCTGATGGCTTTCATGTCAGTGGGCTGATAAATCCACTCCTGATTGTAGTCTGAACTGTAAAGCAGCTATCCAAAGTACTGAAGTTATTTTGAGGATATGTTTGGAGTCCATCATGGATAGCTCCTATAACATTCAGATTAAAACCCAGATTTGCCCCCACTCTGATGTGGAAGCCACACAGTCTCACAGGCTTGGAAAATAAGGTGAGTAGCTTCTCCGCTGAAGGAAGGAAATTGCTGAGCTTATTTCTGAGATTATTCAAGTTTGTCAGTCCACATTGGTTTAGTGGTGGCACTCCAGATCCAGCGACACATTACTGAAAGAAGTCAGAGTGGACTGTGGGATGTCTCTTTTCCTCCTCATTTCCAGCATCTGGTACAATGCTATGCAGTGTGCCATGTCCCATAATGAAAGGCACCCTGAAATTGCAGAATATTGTATTATCCTCCTCATTGGAACACAAATCACCCACAATAATTTGGGAAATGTAGTTTTGCTGACGGCCTCTGGCATTTTAGTAGACTTTGGGGAAACTACATTTCCCTGGGTCTCCTGGCACATTGTATAGCACATCATCTGGGTGCTGGGACCTGGGGAGAAGGAGTATTTCTTCTTTTCCTTTCTTCTTGCTTGCTTGGTTGCTGCTGCTAGCAGAACACCAGCTGACTGGCTGAGTTCAGTGGCTCTGTCAGTGAATGGGAAAAGGCAGGAGAGAGGTTTTTGTTTATTCAGATTAAAATCCAGGCCAGAAAAAAATTCAGAGATTGTATTGTTTGCCTAATATTTTAGACACACATTGTAAACCCCTGCAATTCATCCCTTTGAGCCCAGAAATGGAAAACTCTACAATGGCAT
Source organism: Sceloporus undulatus (assembly GCF_019175285.1). Classification (NCBI taxonomy): domain Eukaryota; kingdom Metazoa; phylum Chordata; class Lepidosauria; order Squamata; family Phrynosomatidae; genus Sceloporus; species Sceloporus undulatus. Next base: position 95,094,707 of record NC_056526.1, read on the forward strand.
TAATGAAATTATGTTTAATTATTATTTGGAGACATAGTGCTTTGTTTGATTAAGGGAAAGAGGAAAAACTAGAATTGAAGGAATCAAACTAAGGTCTCATACGAATTGGTCTAAAGAAGTATGAGTTCTCACAATACTGCTCCTTTGGTTTTGCCAATTGTTTCTCCTCTTGGTCTGCTTATTCTGTTCTTTTCTGCATCTGTTTGTAATTTAAAACCAAAACAAAAGCATGGTTTGTTGAGGTGCTCCTGTTGTTTGTAGGGCAAATTTTCTCCTCCGTATTTTTTTTAATCTTGGAATTATAGCATTAGAGGCGAAAGTGCCATTGCACTGATGTACTAGTGCATCATATCCCTATGACACTAAAAATGTGTTTAAAAGAGGTAAAGGAAAAGAAGCAAAGAATCACATTTTGTAGTCAAGATGGGAATAAAATATTGCAGCTGGTGCTGAGAATTGCCAGGAAATAGTCTGAGACAAGGAAACATTATTTTGATGTGTTTAAAAAGGGTGGGGACACCCTGAGAACTAGAGCAACAAATATTGCAGCTTCTCGACACATTTACCCTTTCTGGAGGAACCCTGAGTTTCAATTCAGGGTAGAAGTGTGCTTTTCAAGAACTGCCATTCATCATAAATTTACATCCCTGCACTTTTCTTTTCTTTTGCAGTTGTGTGTAATATTGGAGCCAATGCAAGAACTGATGTCAAGGCATAAAACATATAATTTAAGTCCTCGAGACTGTCTGAAAACTTGTTTGTTTCAAAAATGGCAGCGGATGGTGGCACCTCCAGGTATGGTTGGCCCTTAACATTTGCTTTCTGTGCTTTGATTATAAGTGGTTGAAAGACAGAGAAATAAAAACCTGGAAAATTACAGATGCCTGTTTAAATAAGGCAAGACATTAAACTAAGGAAATACACTACATATGGCACCTCTAAATCAAGCTAAGCAGCAGTGACCCTCCATCTCCCATCAGCCTAATGGTGCGGGATTATGGGAGTCCCAATCCAAAAACATCTGGAGGGCCATAGTTGCTCATCTATGCCCTAAATAATTGCAATAGTATCCTTGAAACTCAGGTTCTTACTACATTTCTTTTACTATAGCAAAATTACATCTCTGCTAGTGGAAAACCCAAAGTCTGACACATTCCATAATGTGGGAAGAAATAGCCTAGTACAACTGGAAGCATGGAAACAGCCTGGTTAACCAAAGGTTTCCTGGCAAAGGGAAGCCATGGGCAACTTTTTCCTACTTTACCTACATAAAACTTTGTGGTAGATCTATGCCCTAGTTCTCCACCCAGCTTCCCTCTGGATGGGACTGGAAGAGGCACAGAGATGTGAGCAAGAGTGCTAATGCTCCCAGGCTAGTGCAGTAACTCAGTCCAGCTTTGCGTTCCCCCTGAGCCTAATGTCATAATTGGCTCAGTGCTTGTGGAATGTTTCCGGTTAGCCTTGACAACCTCACTCGCTACCCTTGCAAATAAAGCAAATGGGCTTTCCATAGCAACTCTCCTCCTGACGTTCTGCTGTAGGGAAAACACCTAGCACTGAGAAACATGCAATACCACCATCATCTTTGATAAGCAGATCAAGACATTTGCTTCCCACTATCACAGGCCCCAGTGGGTTCATGCCAGTAAGGTGGAGAATCCACAGTGCGTTTTAGCCCAAACTGCAAGGTAGTGACCTGTTTCCCAAAAACAGCTTTCGCACCTTAGATAGCTCATTTAAAATTCAGACACAAACTCAGAACAGATTTATTGTCCCACTGAAAGTAGCAACTTCCACAGAGTGCAAAATCTCCACAATGTACAGGAAATTTCTTGGTAAATTAGTTCATAGGGAAACAGTTAAATAAAATAGAATCATGGAGCGATAACTCTGTGAAATGTGTAATATAATGTTTTGTGTAATGTGAAAAGGACTAGATCACTTGAGACAGACAGAAGCAGAGAGAACACCCACTGAACTTTAAGAACTTTATCACACCAGCCTGCTGTCCCACCACGTTTGGGCTAGTCTAAGAATGGAAGCATACTGGTTTGGCATAATTTCTTATAACACTTTTACAGTGCGCCCGCACCATACGCGGGCGTGCCATACGCGGACTTGAGCGTATGTGCTCAAGCCGCGGCGCGCACGTGGGGTGGAAGGGGCAGCGCGTCCCATTCAATTGAATGGGCGTGCGTGCCCGTTGCGCCCTGCGTGTGCCTGTGCCGCCACGCACGAGCCCCATTGTTTCCAATGGGGCTCAAGCATAGGCAGAATTCGCCTTACACAGAAGGATCCGGAACGGATCCCCCGCATAAGGCGAGGACGGACTGTACCACCAAAATGCTTTGGTGATCTATGGTCATCTGATCTGTTTTCCAAATTACTAAATGCTGCCTCTAGGAGGAAGGGGGGATGAGTGAACCCATTTGCCAACTGCCTCCCAAAGCCAGCTGCTGTATGAATGTGCTTTTCCTTCTCCCACCCAAAGCATGGGTCTGCTGTGTGCACATTCACATAGCAACCCTACACTTGGGAGAAAGGAGAGAAATGAGCGAACCTGGCTGCCAGTTGCCTCCTGAATCCAGCTGATGTATGAATGTGGTGTTTCTCCCCTTTCCAAAGTGTGGAGCTCTTATGCGCACATCTACACAGCAGGCCTGTGCTTTGGGAGGAAGGGGAGAATGATTGATCCCAGCTGCCAGTAACCTCCCAAAAGCTTCTTGTTGGCATGATGGGGACTGTGAGAAGAGCAGAACCATGCCCACTGACACCATGTGACTGCCTGAGGAGTGGAAGAGCAGTGGAAGGAACCTATCATACAAAGGCAGTAATGAAATAGCAGCAAGATTTAGAGGCTGTTGATGGGGTTTGCCTGTCAGTGAAAAGGTGCTCTGCATTAACTAATGGAATGCAAAGCAGCGGCAGGATGGACACAACATCATGTGATAAGTACTGTCCAAAAAAGCTTTTGTCCTATTAAAATTCCCCTTTTCCTGACTTTTGTGGTAAGGTTTCAAGACTCCTTCAGTTACCTCCCCATGTGACAAGTAGCCTGATTAAAAATGCATTTAGCCTCATGAGAATCCTTTTAGAGATATGATTGCTGCATGGGGGGGGGGGGGTTGACATTTTTCAGTAGGGCCAACACAACTGTGCTTCAAATCCTTCCGGTTAACCCCCAAGTATAGTAATAAGATTTTGAAAATAAGCTTCCATTGGCAATAGTGGAAGCTTCCCCTTAAAAAGTTATATGGGGGCCTGAGGAGAGGAAAAGCTGAGGAAAGAAGGGGTGGAAATACAGATAAGGGGAAATAGAGGGAAAGGGATGGAAAATGAACAACTGGACGGATGAATAAGGAAGTGATTATGTGGGTGGGGGGCTCTGGCCCACCAGTGTTTGGCTTTGAACTCACCCCGCCATTGACTTGTATCCCTTCACGGCTTCTTCTCAGGGTGATCAAGAAATAAAGATTACCCATCCATACACTGAATTAGGGAAATTACATAATTTCTGACTCACTGTATCTTTGAAAGGTCTGATCACCTTTGCCATTCTTCCACTGTGTCACTACCTCCATTTCAGCTTGCCTACTTTCTCCCATGTGGATCAATGCCTCCTGCTGACTTCTGGAAGGCAAAGTAAATGGATTCTAACTGGCAAGATTTCAAGGAGGCTGAACTTCCAATCTGGCTCTGCATCTGGGTAGTTTAATTTCCAGTGACAGGAACCCTGTGTGAGACACTCTCTGTCCAGCCAATTCTTTTCCTCCTCCTGACCCAGTTGATCATAAGGGAAAGGATTTTGCAAGCTGATAACTGGTATTTGAATGGTCAGTATCAGAGCTTACAAGTAACTACTTCCAAAAGGTTACCTGTCATTAATTCATTTCTCCATAAACAAAGGTATAACTATATTACATTACATTGGAAACTTAGGGATAACCCATGCTTTAGTGGCGTAACTGTTAATTTTAATTATTTTTATAGTTATGGGTGGTATAGGGTCACTGAATGAGAAAGGATATCATATGGTTCAAGTGCTGGCTTGTGTTCTGTTGTGGATGTTCAGGTAACAAGATGGTGAATGAGAGGAGTGCATTTTTTATCACTAGCTAACAGCTTATAGCAGTCAGATTCCCCACCATCACCACTAAAAGTAACAATTCCCTGGCAATAAGGTTTGGGAGAATGTAAAAAAAACTTTTAGACTCAGCAACTATAATGATAACAAACTACATTTGTCTTGAAATTATAACTGTAACTGATTCATTTTTTAAAAAAATAACCTTCCAGGCTTTGGGTAGTAATGTACATCATTTTTTTTACCTTCCCCTTCAGTGAATTTTGTTTTCAGTAGTAGGTTAATATTCTATATATTTACTAATCTAATTTCGTGCAGTGTATGCATCAGCTGGAGGAGGAGGGGGCCCAAAATTGTTGTTCTTCTGTGTCCTCACATTTGTCATTTGTTTTGCTCCCTACTATAGCAGAACCTACAAGACAGCCAACAACCAAACGGAGGAAAAGGAAAAATTCAACCAGCAGCACTTCCAATAGCAGTGCTGGGAACAATGCAAACAGCACCAACAGCAAGAAAAAAGCAGCAGCTGCAAACCTGAGTCTTTCAAGTCAGGTACCTGTAAGTCTCGTTTTCCTTTTAGGCCTCCATAAAAGACTATACGGCTTAGTAGTATTAGCAGTACTACTATTAATTAAAACAATAACATAGACTGGGATCTCAGCAGGAATAGTTTGGTTATGTCCACTGGAACTTTTCAGAGTCTCTCCCTGCCTGCTGCAGATTTCTGAAGGCTGCTCTAAAGGGTCAGGGGATTCGTGGGAGGAATTGCTTGTGCAAAGCAAAACATCTGCAAAGTCCCTTGCACACAATTAATGTGATTTACCACGTGTGAGACAGCCATGCAAGGGAGGCGGGAACCCTCTGAATTCCAGCCAGAATACTTTAACCCTATCTGTGTTGATCAAAGTCAAGCTTCCATCCACATCTCATTTGCACAAATGAGAAACTGAGGACAGTTTATGAAAAATCAGTCAATCCAAACATTGCAGGCAGGGACTTTAGAGCAGCAATGTAATTCAATAACTAGTGTTTTAATTCAGCTCCTGACCCTTGTCAAGGCAGAGTATTATTAGAACTGAGTTATTTGCATGGGCTGTATGTATTCTATTGCCCTTCCAGATTCTGTATCACAAAACCTAAATTCTCCACCAAGAGAAGATGTTTTTGTAAACTGTTTGGGGGCAAGGTTTGGGGTGAAGAGTGGTGCAAACACTAAATTATACTGTAACTCTAAATTATAGTACAATCAAATTAATTCATATCAGAGTATACTTGCTTAACAAACGTTAGCTTGGTAAGTCAATGTTTAGGGTACTTGCACACTACAGAATTATATATGATTCCACTTTAACTGCCATGGCAACATCCGATGGAATCCCAGAACTTGTTATGTTGAGAGGGGTATTTATAATTCTTAGCCAGAATGTTCCTCTAGTCAGTGCCTTACAACTACAAACCCCAGGATTCCCATAGGCTGCAGCCATGGCACTTGAAGAAGAATCACAGTGATAGAACTTGTATAGTGTGAAAGGACACAAATTCCATTGATTCATTGGGATTAATCTACTGTAGTTGGGACTAAAAATAGGATTCAGACCTAAAGACCACAGGAGACTTTATTCAGTATCCCTTCCGGGGGAGGAGGGGTTTGCTATTTCACCAGATGTTGCCCAAGCATTTTAAAGCTTTGTCACCATATTTTTTTAAAACAGAGATTCTCGGGAATCTTTATTTTGTGTCCCAAACCTTATTATTTGCTTGCTTGGAATTGTAGTGGTTAGGCAGCTATCCCTGAGTCACAAGTATTTTCCATCTGTTTTGTCCATGATCCCTTGTGGGGGGGAAAGAAACATCATTCTCACCTGTAATACATGCAACAATGCACCATCCCAAAGGGGAGGCTATTGAATGAAATAAGATTCCAAAATCCAAAATGAAGCTTTTGAAAAGGTGTTTAGAAAAGTACACGAGGTACTTCCTAATATATTTTATTTTTTAAACTTTATTTTGTGGAAACCATGAACTTAAAATCATGTCCCTACCGCAATTGCAATCAGGTCTATGAAAATGTAAACCATTAATGAAAAGGATTGTGGCAGCCCCTTAAATTAATACATCGGTATAAAATGGTGGGTATCCTAAAGCTTTTCCTGGTGGCCCATTTCTTTCCTAGTCTAGTTGTTCTTCCATGGTCTGTTACCAGTCCATCTGTACCTCCCATAAGAGTTTACAGACTTTTAACTGGTCTGATCGAACTTTTAACTTGTCTGATCAGAAAGAATAACCCAGCTCAGAAGATGAACAGCTAATACAATAGAGAAACAGTCTGAATATAAACTTAGCAGGATCTACCCCAGATTCCTTAGGTTAAAATTAGTATCACAGTAGATAAATAGTTTTGGAATCAAAAGTCTTCTTCTCATGTTTCACCTAGAATCATAGAATCGTAGAGTTGGAAGAGACCACAAGGGCCATCCAGTCCAACCTCCTGCCATGCAGGAAATCTAAATCAAAGCATCCCCAACAGATGGCCATCTAGCCTCTGTTTAAAGACCTCCAAGGAAGGAGACTCCACTACACTCCGGGGGAGTTTGTTTCACTGTTGAACAGCCCTTACTGTCAGGAAGTTCCTCCTAATGTTGAGGTGGAATCTCTTTTCCTGGAGCTTACATCCACTGTTCCAGGTCCAGGACTTTCAGATGATGTCACACTTAACAGGACATTATCCCATCTGGGTAGCATGAGTGACAGGCTTCACACGAAATCCTTTCAAATGCTGTCATGCTGATCCTGTCATTGTCCCGTCATTGAAGTAGCATTGCCTGGCATTTCGCATTAACGGGAATTCACATTAATGCAATGCCATTTCAATGACAGGATAATGACAAGATCAGCTCTACATTATGAAGGGCTTTCACGCAATTGCTATCATGGACTGGATAAGGATGGGGGAGAGTTCCCATCCCTATCCCATCTATGTATGATAATCTCCTTGTTTCCATAATTATATTTGTATTTTCTCTTATTTCTCAATAAGCATACTTCATTGAAATTATTTCAAAGATTGTGTGAGAGGCGAGGTTTTCAAAATCACTTCTGCTGATGTGGAGATGCAGAACTTCTGGTTTGCCATAACTTGAGACCCACCAACAGAAGAGAAGCTATGTGTCATGCATTTTGTCCAACCTGCACCCCTTTGGACTCAGCGGGACTTACTTCTGAGTCGATTGCATTGATGGGTTGTCTTGTGTAACTAAAGAACTTCATTCAGCTTGGTGGATCACAAGCGTTGAAAGGCTACCTTATGTACCACAGTTTTTGTGAACGCAGACTCTGCTGTTTGTAGGCTAAATATTGTTATATCTAATTATGAAATGAGCGAATGTAGCTGAATCTTATATGCTGCCGTGAGTAGCCCATAGTTGTATGTGTCCCCATTGGAAAAGAAAACTCTAGGGTTTAATTCTTGGATTCTGCTTCTCACTCCATGAGCAGGAGCTAGGAGCACTCCAGAGCTGCAGCCTCAACCCTGGGAGGGATGGAGCCTTGTGTCATTCGACAACAGTGACCCCTACTGGCCAATTTAAGGAGAAGCATTGAGGGGCTCTAGAAGGAGTCACTTCCAGTCCTCCTCAGAGGTTGGTGGCTATTGCACGGGAACTAGCGAGTGGAGATGAATTGGTGTTGACTTGGTGGGTGTCTTCAGAATCCCTTTGTAAGAAGCAGAGGGTCCCACATAGGCCCAGGCCAAACGAAATTGAGCTTAAGTCTCATTGAAATCAACCAAAGAAGTTAGTTACAACTAACTTTTATTTTATTTTTTTAGTGGGGCTTAAGCGCAACAGATTTTGTTTTGGTCGGGAACCAACTTGTTTTTTTGTTTCTTCTCCCTTTGTTTGACATATAGAATAAACATGCCGCAGTTGTCTTTTGCCCTCTTTTTAACAGTATCAGTTCAGAGAGCAGGATATAAAATAAAACAGCTCCCAGATAGATAATGTATGGTGCCTCTTATGGATAGCAATACAAGCAATCAGGCGTCATTTAACTTTGCCGCACAGCCCCCGGGGATGTGATGGGAGCAGAACGAAAGGGGGTGGGATGGGAACAAAATGGGGCAAGGGACGCATTTTATCACACGTCACAAGGCCACCAATGCCGCCAGAAGTTTCCATTCCATTCCCGATCTGTCTCACAGGAAGTGATTTTCAAGAATGCTTCTGAACAGCTCCTGAAAATCGCCTCCTGTGGGACAGATTGAGAATGGAATGGGAACTTCCGGTAGCATCAGCGGCGTTCCAGCATGCAGTAAAATGCATCCCTTGCCCCATTCTGTTCCCATCCCATCCCCTTTCGTTCTACTCCCATCTCATCCTCAGGGGCTGTGCGATAAATGTACAGTGGACCCTTGTTATACGCTGGGGTTTGGTTCCAAGATCTCCCGTGTATAACAAAATCCGTGTATGCTCGTCCCATTGAATATAATGACATAGCAAAATGGTGTCCCTCATAAAAACTGGAAAATCAAGGTTTCATAATTGAAATTTATACTTTTTTTGAACGTTTTCAAACCGTGTATGCTTGAATCCGTGTATAAAAAATCAGTGTATAAGAAGGATCGACTGTAACTGATTTTGAAAGGCACGATAATAAAAGGGAGCAAAGTCTCAGGAAAAAAAAGGGAAAAAACCCCCAAAAAACTTTTACAGTGATGTTACAGATGACATTATCATTGAGAGTTTGTTCATACATCATGAAGAAAAGCAAACTGTTTATTTTGTGATACTGTGCCATTCAAACATTCCCAAAAAAATACCTTTCACCACTGATCTTAACAAGGCATGAATGCTGTGGTTTTCAAACCATGTTCTCAGAAGAGCAGGAAATGGCAGCCAAGTTTCCCTAAAAGATTTTGCCCATCTGAGTTTTGTGTGTGTGTGTTGATGTCATCTATGGTGCACTCCGTGTTTTTGTGGGGAGTGGATGAGGCCCCGCAGTTCAGCGAGGGCACTCTTGTATTATGAATGCTTCAAAATATGGGTGTATAAAGTACATACTTGATGTTTATGAGCTCTAACCAAAGAACGCACACAAGTACTTTAACAAAAAAATTCACTCCTGGTTTCTTTTTCAGCAGCCTAATTTAGAGATCAAGCAGAAGCTTTTTTCAGTTATTTTCCAGAGACCTCTAAATCAGTCCTGATATAATTTCTATCTGCCCCTTCCTCAGAATATGCAATAATGGTGAAAATGGCTCACTGAAGTACAAAGGTTTGAAAACCACTGCACTAGTTTATTACAGGAGATAAATAATTCCATGCTTTATGTCACAAGCACCTAACCTGCATCATTTGCCATCTGAGTCATATGAAATAGATCTGCTACAAACTAATCACCAGAACAACCCTTTAATATATACCCTGGCCCTGTTTAAAGGAACTGAGATTATTTCTGCTAGCCTTGACTATTTAGAAATCATTGCTATTATTACATCTTTGTAGCCTTGGTTCTTTGCCTTCACAGCAGGACTCAGCCTGACTTGAGAATTCAGCCACAGAAAAATGTTCTGTGAAACCACTCAGCCCTTGAATATGAGTAAAAACAGTGAAGAGCAGATTTCCTATCAGGGGCTTTGCATTTTTTTTCACTGATAGGCTGAATTATCCCGGACACCTCTGGTATTGGGCATCCTGGGTCAGAGAGCATCACTTCCTGTAAGAACTCTACTGCTCCAACATCTCTCTTTGTAGGAATTATTCCCCAGGGATGGAGTTATAAGGGTGCAAAAGGAGTGCATTGTCCCCTCATAAGATTTCTCTCCCCCACCCCAGTGAAATTTTCCTGCCATCCCATATTTGTAGCTTTGCAGAGAATCAGACACTGAAAATCCTTCACATACAAAACCCATACATCTGCTGTTTTTGCAATCCCTTGGTAATTTTGCTTGCCATTTCTCCTTGGATGCCTAAACTATATTTCTAAATTTTCAACTGAATTTTTAAGTTAATGCAATGCTTAAAATGTGGGGATTGAAGGAAAATTTCATGGTTGGCACTGAATTCTTATGGGGAGGCAGTGTCCTCATTTTGCTGCCACCCTCCCCTCATCATAGCAACACTCCTGTTTGACATGAGATCCAATTCAAAGACCTAACCAAGGTAACAGCAGTCAGTGTGTGGTGGGGAAATAGTTTTGCCCCTTCCCCTTCCCCATGTCTGTTATGGGTTGTGATTAATTTTAGGATAGCAGGAGCCACGAAGAGAGAAATTTCTTCCTCTGTTTTGGCTGCTGTTGGCATTGGGAAGAAATTGCCCATTGGTGTCACTATCTTGATCCTATTAATTATCTCTCCTCTTCAAGCTGATGCGGTACAGATTTTGGGAAGGAAAAAAAACAACCCTGGACATTTAATGTGGCTGACATACATAGACCTAAATCCAGTTGCTAGTCCCAACAGGACTTGATCTATGGATTCAATGAGAACTTGGTAAATGAACACTTATTAGTTCAGTAAGTGTCCTTTTGTTGGGACTAGCTATTGGATTTAGGCAAAAGTTGCATATATCTGTAACCAGTTTTCTCCAGTGAATCTATGTACATACTGTTGCAGTATAACAGGATAGTGACAAATCTATGGCCAAGGCCCTGTATTATTATTATTATTATTATTATTATTATTATTATTATTAACCTTTATTTATAAAGTGCTTTAAATTTACACATTTAAATTATCATGCCTAATTGGAGCTTTGTCATCATGGCTATACCTGAGAATGCCACCCCCCAAAAAACCTACCTTGTCATCCAGTCAGCACCTCCAGAAAGGGGTTTCCAAGACACTGCAGATCAAAATGCTGGGAAATAACATCTGCAGCACTTTTCTGGTCGCAGGATCATTTAGATAGACAGCTGGAGAGACTCCTCAAGTTCTTGCTTCAATTGCTTCCATCAAGGCATCCTGCAACCAGGAGAGCACTGCAGACATCATTTCTTATCCCCATGATCTACTGCACCTTGGAGGCCCCTTGGTTGGGAGGCTGTCTGACTGACAAGGTAGGTTGGGGGGGGGTCATTTTTTATCATTACAGATCATAAATGTGAATCTCTAAAGTTATAAGATCACAATCTCATAGGATGCTAGGCTACATTTTAATTAACTACAGTCCACTTTTAGTTAATTGCTTGGGGTTTGTTGCTGGTCTTAGAAATAATGTTGGACCATCTTTTTTTTGAAACTACTGTAATATTGTATAAACCAAGCAGCATTAGAAAGAAAACACTCAATTATTTTCACTCCTGTCCCATGGGCTTTAAGATTGTAATTGTAATTCAAATGGAAGAGGGGAAAGAGGAAGAGGAGGGCAGGGCCGGGAGAGACAGAGATGAGAAAGGGCTAAACCATACATACCTAGGCTTGATTCCGGCTGAAGTCAGACTATGGTATAAACCAAAGGTTTCTTGAGAAAGTTGAGGTTTGTGGTAGGGTTTGAGGAGGAATGAGATAACCTCAAAAATATACTGAGAGGGAGCTTCTGTCATAAATAACAGCAAGGGAGAATCAGGTGGAGTTATTTCAGAAACTGGAGCCCTTTCATGCTACACAACTGCATCATCATGATTCCACTTTAAGTGCCATGACAGCATTCTGTGGAATCCGGAGATTTGCAGTTTAAGGAGGAGTGTAGTGGTTTGAGCATTGGTCTATGACTCTGGAGATCAGGGTTCAGTTTCCTGCTTGGCCATGGAAATCTACTGGGTGACCTTGGGCAATCTCTCAGCCTCAGAGGATGGTAATGGCAAACCCCCTCTGAAGAAACTTGCCAAGAAAACCCAATGATAGGTTCACCTTAGGACCACCATAAGCCCAAAATGACTTTGAGGCACACAACAACAACATTTAGGAGTCACAGCCAGAGTACTTTAGAGCCCAAACTAGAAACTCCAGGATTCATGGATGAAGCTGAATGGTAGTGCTGTGACTGTGTAGTACTGAATGGTGCTAAGAGGCTATAGAGGTTATAGTCACCATTAGGTTGTTTGCTTTCAACATATCATTTATTACTATATAGATAGAAATAGGTCCTTTTCAATACTCAAACCTTTGTGGAGCCATTAATGGCTTGTTAAATCAATGTATAGATATTAAAATATCAGCAGGGCTGCATTTTCTTGGAACGTGTCACAGGAAGCCCTGCCAAAGAGAGCGCATCAAAAGATGTGCCCATAGATAAATTCCTTTGCCCAAATGCTATGATCAGTGGATCTGCTTTTAGCAGCGAGATCAAGAAAGCTCTCTGGTTTTCCTGTCTGGCACTCTCTCTTTATACCCCCTGCTGGCTAACAATCAGCAGGAAGCCACTGATGTGCAATTGCACTTGTGGTGCTGCGCATGTCTTTGTGAAAGGACGCTTTGCACTCGCAGCAGCCATGGGACCGATCCTTTCCTTCTTGCCCTCTTCAGCTTTGACAACTGCTAGCTTCATCAGTGTAATTATAATTAGCATTCTGTCTTCCTTTTATGATACCAGCTGGACAGATTGGTCCTCATACTGCACAGATTGGCAGCTGTGTTGCCTACACAGAGAGGTGACAAGCACTATGAAATAACAGATGGTAAATTCAGGGCTTGTTGGCAATCAGCAGTTTTTTGCTAATTACTTAATTAGTGATGCAAATTGTCAAATCAGTGTGAACATTGTTTTTATCAAAAAAAAATCCTCTACCTAAATTAATTACCATAATTAAGTAGTGGAATGTCAAGTGGGTTGGTTAGGAATAAGAAGTGCTGATTTCTATATTCAAATGGCTGGTGCATTAAAGGTAGTGTTTATCAAATTCACTTTAACTGCTACAGCCCATGGAAGCAGAAATCAGGTATGAAGTGATATAACCCAAAAAACCCTTGATCACAATCCACCTGGATGTTCCCCGGTGCAAACCCTCTTCAAATGACTGGACGCCTTGCAGCAAGGCGACAGTGGTACTTGTTCATTTGAAGGGTCTTCTGTACAACTTTCAAATGGATTGTGTTATAGGCTTGAGTTCAGCTGACTGAAAAGAAAAACTATATATAAGCTAAATTTTAACAGTTTGTTGACTCTGGAAAGGGTCACACAAAAGCAACTGTTCAAACCCTTTCCATGAAATATTCTGGATTCTATTTTTATGCCCATTTTCTTTCATTTGCATTGTTTTTGTTTTGGATTTAAGTGTCAATACTATGTAAAGTAGAATCCTGAAATAGGTTTCTACACACTAAAGAGAATAAGTGAGTTTTGGGCCTGTTACAGACTTCCAAAATAAAGCTACTTCGGGTCTCTTTGGAGGTATGCTATTTAAATGATGCATGGGTCCTAAGAGTCTGGAGGTCGCGCTAAAGCCACATTCCATTCCTAAGCACTGGAGCTTTGGTGCAGCTTCCGGATTCTTAGGGTCCATGCATCATTTAAACAGCATACCTCCAAAGAGACCCGAAGCAGCTTTATTTTGGCAGTCTGTAACAGGCCTTGGTTTCAAGCAAAGCTATCATGAAGAGTGCAAAGGTACATCATGTTAATAGAGTCTTGCATGAGGGGGGAAACCATTCTGTATTCTTCTCATATGATATGAGGATGCTTATAAACAGATAAAATACTGTAGTTTCTTTGGCTTTCTTCAGCTTTGCTCATATAACATTTGTTGGATGTTTTTCTCAGGATGTGATGGTAGTCGGGGAACCAACTCTAATGGGTGGAGAATTTGGTGACGAAGATGAGCGGCTCATCACAAGGCTAGAAAACACTCAATATGATGCCGCAAATGGCATGGACGATGATGAAGACTTCAACAATTCTCCTGCACTGGGAAACAACAGCCCATGGAACAGTAAACCTCCTGCTAACCAGGAGACAAAGTCTGAAAATCCAACACCGCAAGCTTCCCAATAAGTTATCTGAGGCTGCAGCTACTGTTGCTTATAATAGCGGGTTATATTTACTATCTCCCAGCATTCTTTACAAAAAAACAAAAAAACAAAAAACAACCCTCCCAGTTTTCCACAGATATAGAAGCTATTTCTAGATGTACAGCTATCTTTTTTTAAGTTAGAAAAATAATTTATACGCTTCCAGATGGTTATCTTGGAAGCCCTTGCACATGACATGATACTGGCACTGACCTCCGTGAAAAGAACTGAATATGTAAGTAGCACCTCATGACAATTTCTTAATGCTATCATTTAAGTGGAAGTTATTTTTCCCCTGCTATGATCTCCCTTATCCTAGGAAAGGCCATATCAGATCATCAGTGCTCAGGATCTATTGAGATTTTTTGTAAACAATAAAATAAAAATAAACATGGCAAACGAAACACATCTTGTTTTTCAACTTTCTCTTGAAGTTTCTGCTCTAATGTGGCTAAGGAACCCCAGACCTTTTGTAAACAATTTTTAATTTATCTCATTGCAGAGTGTGTTTTTCCCATGGAAAGCCATTTTAATGTTTAAGGTAGGGTTGGGGTGCCAGTGGGATGGGGTCAAGAAAGGAGAAAATTTCAACCACTTCCAGGAAGACATTTATTATGAAGAAAAGCTGTAGTCTAAAGGCTTTGGGATTAAAACCTATCCTCAGGAGACCAGCAAAGATGTTTACGTGAAGAATGTTTCAGTAGCAGGAACTACTAACATATGTCTCATGAAACGAACAAATGTGAGCTTTATGAACAATGAGATACTACAAATTCCATTGCTAAGTGTAATTCTTCAAATTAAAATCCCTTTAAAATCCCAGTGAGACCCAAATATTGACTGATTATCATGACTCTGATCCATTGCAACCAATGCATAGTAGTCAGATGACCCTGTGTTGCTGCTTCAAATCAAGGAAGCCCACTGCAAGTAGCCACTGTGAGTGAAAGGGGGGCTTGGTCTTCACCATCCCTTCAAAAAATGGATGATTTCAGATTATTTTAAAATGGAGCATGCGCGACTCTGGTTACTGGACTAGGAAGGGGAGTCATCTTGGATTAAGAGTACATATAGCTTGTTGCAGGACTGCAGTTCATGGTTTTAGAGGTTTTTGCCCTACCCTTCTAAGTTACTTTGCTTTGCTCTTTAATTCACTGTTCCCTAACAAAAGCTGAAATTACCTCCTGGCTTACTTCCTCCAGTTGTTGGTGCTGCCCACCATTTTCTTCTTCTAGCCATTTCAAGGGTCCACTGCTTTAAACTGACATTGTAACTGATTCTTATGAATAGTTTTCCTTTTACTTTACAAAAGCACTGAGACAAGTCCATGTCTTTTTGTTTCATCAGACATAATAAATATTTTTATGTGAAGAAAGGCATTCATTCCCTATGAGAGTTTACGCTTTGTAAAATTGCTGTTGATCTGCATTTTGAAAGCCATGTAACCCATTAATTCTGTGAGCAGTTTAAATAAAGACTAATTTTTTTGTGTTTTTATCGTCTTTCCTTGTTTGTTTTCACACTATATTTCTTGTATAATACTTTTGTAAAGATCTCCAAACTAATTTTTTTTTGATTCCAGTATATTTATGTGAAACTTTATAAAAGAAACTAATTTTTCATTTACATATTAATATGTTCAACCCATCATGTAAAAGAAAAAATACAGTGAGTCGGTGTGTTATATGATACAACTGTATTTTATGTATGCTTTGCCAATACGTGTGCCAATAAACTGTATTAACAGAATCCTTTTGTACATTTCTTTACCAAAAGATGGATAGAATACTCAAATACTCATACATTGTTTCTTTTAATAAGGAGTATTTCTTCTAATGACAGCCAATGTGGCGTAGTGGCTTGAGTGTTGGACCATGACATTGGGGACCAGGTTTTGATTGCCAGCTCAGCCATGAAACCTCCTGGATGACCTTGGGCAAGTCACATGCTCTCAGCTTCAGGGGAAGGCAATGGCAAACCTCCTCTGAGGAAATCTTGCCAAGAAAAACCTATGATAGCTTTGATTTAGGATTGCTATAAGTTGGAAATGACTTGAAGGCACACAACTTCTAATTACTTTTGTGAACTTACCTGTAACGGAAGAGAAGCATACGTAAAGGATATTAGGAATTGGAAGACTATCAATACAGCTTATATACCATGGAAGTCATAATCCTGATGCTTCCACACACAAAAGCAATGTGTAGGGCTGCATATGTAAAAAGCACAAAAGGTTCCTATACCTTTAATAGTTGTGTGGAAGGGATATTTTCAGTAGGGGGTTGCCTATTGGCTGCACCTTTTCTACAAAGTGATTTAAGGTATAACTTTCAGTCTGGCAACCCTAGTGCAAAGCTGTCAAGAAACGTTTGCAACTCTCTTTACCCTGTCTTGCACTGTGGGTACTGCTGCCCAGGCAAATGTTGCATTAAGTCCAAACATCCTTGTATAGTTTTAAAAAATAAGGGCACCGTCATTAAATATTTTAGTAGTGGCATAGTGGTTTGAGTGTTGCCCGAACAGACAGGCCAAAATAAAGCTGCTTCAGGTCACTTTGGAGGTATGCTGTTTAAATGATGCATGCATCCTAAAAGGCAGGAAGCCACGCCAAAGCCATGCTCCAATCCTAAGGATTAGAGCACAGCTTTGGAGCAGCTTCTGGACTCTTAAAATGTGTGTGTCATTTAAACAGCATACCTCCAAAGTGACCCAAAGCAGCATTATTTTGGCCTGTCTGTCAAGGATTCGATTCCTGCTCAGCCATCAACCCACTTGGGGACCTTAGGCAAGACACGTGCTCTCAGCCTCAGCAGAAGGCTGTGGCAAACCACCTCTGAACAAATCTTGCCAAAAAAAACCCCATGATAGGGTCACCATAAATCAGAGATGACTTGAAGGTCCACAGCAATAAAGCCCACTGGGCCACAGTGAACACTGAATAGCATTATAGGTTAGTTAATTCAAATGTCAAAGGACCACTTCATCAAATATTAACACACCAAAAAAAAACACCTGTGAATGTTGCATGCTAGCTGCAAATAATTTCTTTTCATGGTCAAACCCTTTTTACCCTTACACTGCATTCAAAACAGGCAACAAAATGTCCTCTCTGCTTAACCTGGGCAGAGTTGTGTTTTCTTTGGTTGTGAATAAGCATTGGTACCTGAGTGAGAGAATGGAGGTATTTTTCTAGAGGAGAATGCCACCAGATTTTTCCACCCACCTGAAATCTGTTGGATGCAAAAGAGAAAAAGTTTGACATTTAAGATTAGATATTCTAGTAACATATATAGAATAATTTCTTTAGGTGTCTGATACAAAAAGAGAAGCGAGTGGGTGGAAGCTGTAACAACTTTGTTTGCTCTGCTGTGTACTAGAGTTCATCAGTTGTTTACCATGAGTTGCTAGTCATAGGACTTTTATGAAGTGTTTTGTCAGTAATTTCTTCAGAGCGTGTTCTAATCGGCAATAAAACTGGCAAGGAATTCCTTTGGTGGTGCTTCAAGAGAGATAATTTGGTTCCCACTTTGCTAGTGATGTCGTATCATCTCAGGATGTTGCACTTTATGTGAAAGTTTTTGACTCCAGATTTCTGCTCACAGCAAGAAGGAGAACAAACCACATTTTTAAAACCCAGAGTGCACTTTCAGCTAAAGCTCAGACAGTAGTTTTTCAAACAGCTGCAGCACGTATCAGAGAAGGAGGTTGAACAGAGTTGTATCATTACAAAGTGCTATTACTTGTGTGAATCCTCATGATACTGCATCAAAACAAGTGAATGAACAAATGACTACCTGTTTTCTTCACAGGAACAGGCAGAGCTTTGAAAAGTAACTTTCTGGGATAGGGGACTACATTTTTTTAACTTCATAACTAGTAGGTACAGCAGTTTGCTTTACTTCCTAACTGCCTGAAGTTATCCAATAAAACAAAGATCATAAGTTCACATTTTGGTCTTCATTAGAGAAGTATTTGTTGACTGACTCTTCACTTCTTGAAGAATGCCAAAACCTCTCCATTTATATAATTAAAGAAGTTTGTTCATCTTTTCTTACAAACTTTGGTGAGTTGATTAGGTTTTCTTCTCTCTTTTTCACCCTCAGAGATTGTTCCAGATAGCTGTCGAATGCAAAGTCTATATTTTGCAAGTTCTGAAGGTTTGTAGCATTATTTCAAATTGTTTTTCAAAGGTCTCAGTTATGTTTGTCTCATATTTGCGGCATGAAGCACAAAAGAACAACAGTTTGGGCTTTGTTTTTTTAACTGTAATCTACAAGTCGCAGATCTGTCTCCAGTTCCCAATAAAACTGACTTGCCCGGTTTATTAATGTAGTACAATAATCTGTATTAAATAATATGGTACTGAGAAGATCATCTTTAATATGAATTTTTAAGTTACTTTACACATGCAGTTGTAGTTTTTTGGCCATGGTGTAACATCCATATTCAATTCATAGTGGTGTGAGTGGAGGCCTGCAAGTGTAAGCGTTTCACGTGAAGTTGCACATTCTTGGATGGTGTGTAACTACTCCTCAGTGCATTCACTTCACTGCTTGATTCACTGACACTGTGGAAACAGCAAGCATATTCACAGATAGGCAATTGGTTGCACAATGTGAAACTTCTATCAGCAGAAGGGCAATGTAACTACAAGAGTGTAAATTTACACAAGCACAGTGTCAGACCTCTGCAGTCATATCCTTTATACTCTTATTCCACTCAGTGGATCACAATTGTTGGTCCTCCAGATGTTTTCGATATCACCTCCCAGAGGTTGCAGCCAGTATGGCCAATGAATGGCCATGGATTGTGGAAGATGAAGTCCAAAACATTTGGAGGACCACTTTTCAATGACAGACACTTGATTCATTTGTTCTTTGGAGTCTCACATTTTTTTTAAAAGGTTCAAACAAATACTTCCATTCTAATCTGTCAAAGGCTTTCACTGCATCCAAAAACATAAGAGTGACTGGGGCCTTTGACAGATTGGAATGGTGTACAGTCAACTCTCAATTTTTGCAGACTTGAGATCCACATCACTCATATATACACAAGTGGAAAACGGGGGGGAAAACAATGTGGCGTCACCCATGGCATGCACTTGCAGCTGCCCGCGAGTGCTTGAATATACGCAAATTTCCATTTTTGCTGGGGGATGGTGGTCCAGAACAGATGAAAACAGAGGGGCGACTGCATTATGTTTAGTGTCCTATGTGTGGTATCTTATAATGTACAACTGGGCATGAATCACACTTGATCTGACTCTATATATCCCATGATAAAGTTGTTAATTCTAATAGCTAGGATTGATGTCACAATTTTGACATCTTAATTTATTCATGCAATGAAAAAGAACAATGACAGTTGGGAATGGTTCTCAACTGTTTTTGAAATGGGTATAATTCAGGACCTGTACCATGATGTTGGAAAAGAATTTTGCTTCAAAAATCTATTCAACAAGTCTTTTATGCCAATTCATTAAAGAGCATTTTTAAAAACTTTCTAGTAAACACATCAGGGCCTGGGGGTTTGTCTGGCTTTAATTTATTTATTGTGTATTTAATTTCCTGTTCAGTAATGGGGTTATTCATGGATTTACTATGAAAGTCAGGTAGTGTTTTAATGTCTAGAAGCTATATGAATTGATTAAGATCTGCTATGGGTGATGATTCAGATTTATAAGCTTATCACACAGCACTTGGGAGAATGGGAACAGAACAGAATGGAACGGGGGGGGGACGTGTGTTACCGCATGGAAGAACGCCGCCAATGCCACCAGAAGTCTCCAAACCATTCCTCAGCCATTCCAAGACAGCCAATTTTGAAGAATGGTTCAAAACCAGCTTGGGGACTCCCAGCAGCATCGGCGGCGTTCTTCCATGCGCTAACACATATTTTCCCCCCATTCCGTCCCATTCCTTTCCATTCCTCAAGTGCTGTGTGATAAGCCTAATATATAGATTACAGTAAAAAGTCACAAAATTCATTAGTAATTTCACTAGTTTTGGAGGTACCCTGTGCTGACTGACAAACAGTAGTAAGCCTACTCTCTGATTTTTTTTTTATCATCCTTGCTAGCAATTTAGGATGTTTGTTAGTATTAACATAATAAAATGGCATAGTATAGGGTAAAGAAGTTTGTATTTTGTGCATATCCAATTCTTCAAATTTCATTCTTTTCTTTATTTTCTTCAGTAATTTGAGTTCCACTGGATTTTGATTAATATTATGTGAGGAAATCAATCGAGCTAGCTCTTTTAGCAAAACTGATCTCCGTGAATCCTTAGTCATTTTGTGTTTGGATCCCTCCTGTATGAGCAGTATGTGGCATTTGTAGTTTTGTTATCAGTGTAAGAATGTTTCTACCTTGTTAAGCTGACTATGTAGTAAAAGAGAGGTGTATCTTGACGTCATTGGGCTATTTCAAGTAGCACCCAGCTGCCAATATAAGGTGAGCAGAGAATGGTCAGAGTAGAAGATGGATTTGACTAATACATCTATAATACCATCTAATAAAGGCTTAAATATAAAAGTGATCAATCAATTTTATTAATGCTTTAGCCAAAGGCCATTCGCATGATTAATATGTAAAACCGATAACAAAAATTCGATATTATAAAATGCTCCATCAAATAACTAACATCCGAATTTTATACATTAAACATAATAAAATTCCAGACAATTAACTACAACAACATTAAAAACAACTTCAAAAATTAGATAAGATCATCCCCATGGCAATCAACTGCAATGTCCGCTATAACTCTTGCCCGAAGTTTGATTGCTGCCGAGCAAACAATGAAACCTTATAAGTTACCTTAGAATCAATATCAGATAGAGATAAACAATCTTTTCAGAGGTAGTATTAGACTGTAAATTGGACAGAATAGATCCCATAAATTTTGTTCTTGGCTCAGTATATAGTGAGCAAAAAAGCAGATAATGAGACAAATCCTCAATTTCTGGTGCTCCACAAATATGTAAACAGGAATCCTTAGGTGTGTGTGAATATCTGCCATCAATCATAGCTGAGGGCATTATTTGAAAACGGAGAGCTGTAAAAGCCTGTCTAAGCTTTGGGAATGTAAGCTTTTCTAGGTATACAGCCACCTGGTGGTCCAGTTTATATAACCTAAACCATTTGGAAATTTCGAATTGTTAATAGCCTGCCTATCCAGATACATACCCTGGTTAAAAATATATTCACAAAGCTTCTCTCTTGAATTCCAGCTAGAAGGATTTTCAATTAGAGCAGGGTATGATTCAAGCAACCTATGCTATCTTAATCTCCAAACTTTGCAGCTTGGTAAATGTTGGAAACATAACTTAGGAAAAACCTTAACCGGAGAACCTTTTACAGATCTCCAGTAATTAAATAAAGTGAAGTGAATACAAGTTCTGATGGAAGGGAAGCCAACCTCTGCCCAAACTAAAGTTGCAGGTGTGCCAAGTGGAAGTATAAGCAGTTTCTTGAAAAATGTATTCTGGAGGGCCTCCAGTTTGACCATTTGAAAATCTGTTATGTAGGTATTAAAAAAGAATGTATAATCTTTTTTACTTGGACGATGCTCTCTCCATGCAGCAGACCTACTTTGTTTATCAGCTGTAATATATGTGTAGTTATAAATGATTTGTTCCTATGGGTCTAACCAGGCACAGTTTATTATTCATCTTTCCCTTCCCTAAGGTGTAAAAGAACTGTGGAAGAGCTTTTCCCAAGAAGAGATTCTTCTGAGATCTCTTAGAAAATGTTCAGGAAAATTTAGCGAAAGATTTATATAAAGATTGGTCTCCAGCCCTTGAACCGAGTGCAAGTCCAACTACAGCGGCCCCATGAAAGAAATGAAATTACTCTATTTGGGGCCAATAGCTGATGTTAGCCCATATACATGAGAACCCAGGTATATATTTGCAAGCAGTAGCAGTACCATATGATAATTTTATGCCATCTCTTTTTCTACTTGAAGAAGAATGTATATTTTATCATTTATCCAATATTCAGAAGGCTGTGTATGTTTGTTCTATCAAAAATATGTGCAATAGAAATAAATAGTATAGAAATGTGGGATCCTATAGGAAGAGTTATTGCAAGAAGATAAATACATTTAAATAAATAAAGAATCATTTTACAATGGATTTGGTTTTGAAACCAGCTAAGATTTCTTCAAAAATAAGAGACTCTGCTTTTTTTACTTATAAATAAGAATGCTCTCAAATTAATGCCTTTATTGAAATGTAAGCCAATTTTCAGGGTTTTCCTTTCTTGTGATGGTACGGTGGCTGATTTACATCTGTGGGTGAAATATTGAAAACTGTTGGATGTGTTCTGAAGAACCATTCTTTTCAGGAAGGTGTCCTTACTAATCTACCACAGTTTGAAGTGGCTGGCAGGGTTCCCAAGCTCTTTGTTCTAAGTACACAATACAAAGAAAGATAGCATTTACAAGGTGATTTTTCAAGAACGAAAGAAAGCACTCATAGACTATGAACACTAAAAAAAAAAAAGATGTTAAGATGTGTCATTCGTTGAATAAAATATTCATGTTTCCTTGTGAGCAGATGAGCAGGAAGGGAGGCTATCCTCTACTTTAGAGAATATTCATATGTAATCAGGCCCTCTACAAATGAGAAGCCTGTGAGCTTGCATTGGGTTCTCCTCCTTAAGTTGATAGTGCTTCCCAGGTTATTGGCTGCTTCCTGTGAATTATAACTTAAGCCATGCAGAAAGTTCCCAGTGCTTTATGATATCTAAATCTGCAGGTTACAAACAAGTCAAAGCAGATGGGTAGACTCCATCAAGGAAATCACAGCCCTCAGTTTCCTAAACCTGAGCAAGGATATTGATATCTGAGGCACTTGGAGGTCTCTCATTTATAGAATTACCATAAGTTGAGGGTGACTTGTCAGCAGTTAAAAATACACACACACAAATGAAAATATGGAATAAAATCAAATACATTTTTCTTTAGAGACATTGTAAAACAAAAGTGAAATATAACATAAATATGAAAAATTAAAGAAAGGAATGCCTTTTTATGACTAAAAGTTTGAAATTAATTTAATCTACGTATAATAAAGAAAACTGTTTGTTTTTTTTTATTTAACCTACCCGTAATAAAGAAAACTGTGTTTTCTAGCTAGATGAGAAAGTAATATCTCAAGAGCAAATCAAGCCTGAATTCTCCCTAGAAGCCAAAATGAAGGAACCAAAGCTATTGTACTTTGGGCATGAGACAACATTATTCATTAGAAAAGACAATAAAACTGTTAGCAGTTTGTTTTGTTTTGTTTTAAAAAGAATGGGAACTGATCATTGACTTTATGAGAAAATGTTGAGAGGAAAGAGCAATATTAAAATTTGAAGAATAGTAACTTTTCTGAACAAACCTTGCCAATAAAACTCCGTGATAGCTTTGCCTTAGAGTTGCCATAAGTCGGAAACTACTTGAAAACACACAGCAGCAAAGACTGGATTAATAATTAGGAGTTTATTTTATATATGTGCTTAGAGAAGAATTTAAGAACTACATCTATCACTTAGTAAGCTGGAAGTCATATGTATTCCCTTGTATTGTTATTATGTGTATTGTGTTATTGTGTGTAGGTGTGGTAATAATATTCCCAATCTAGGTTATTTGGTATTATTGAAAGCTGTATTTATACATGTACAGCCCTCCCTCCATTCTTGCATTTTATAAACTCACGTCCCTTGCTTATGTGCGAGGGATGAATGGAGAGGGAAACAATGGGGTGCATGGCCAAGGCACGCAGCTGCGCACACCCACAGCCACGCATCTATATTAAAGCCAATGGGGCTTGAATATAAGCGAAATTCCATTTTCACGAGGCAGTCCAGAACGGATCCCCCACGAAAAAGGAGGAGTGACTGTATAAGAATAAAAGATAATAATGCTTGATGAAATTGAGAGCAATATGCAAAAGAGGAAAACTACATTACAGAGGGATAGGCCTCACTGAGGCGCGTTACAGACCACCCAGAAGGGGCAGTCTGCCGCCACCTTCATTTGCAGCACGGAGGAGCCCCAGCATCCAAACCGCGAGGCTCCTCCACACTGCAAATAAGAAGCGCCAAAATGGCACTTCTCTTTGCGGCGCGGATATGACACCGTGAGGCGCCAATGGCGCACTCGCAGCATCATATGCGCTGTGCGACATGCGGACGCAGTGCATCCACTACGTAAACATGGTGCCCCCCGTGTGGAACGGGCGCCGCCATTTTGTACGGACTGGGTCCATATTAGGGTTAGGGGCGTCCGGAAGTGACGCCCCTTTCCAATCCTAATATGGACCCAGTCCGTACTTTATGCCCGTTTGTAAAGGGCCTAAGAAAGCCATGGCTATGAGTTTGGAAGATCTTAATAGACCTGTTGATAACCACAGTTCTTGGAAGTCCCTCATTCACAAGGTCACATTAAGGCAAAGCTTACTTGTACACAATTAACAAGAAAAATGCTGTGTCTTGATTTTAGTGTTTATCAGGACCAGTAGCCAAACTCTGTTTACTTTAAGGGTTTCCAAGTGCTTGTGGATTTCAATGGCTTCCCTTTGCATTCTGATCTGATAGTTGTTGGCATGGTCCAGAATTTCATTGTTTTCAAACAGCATTTTATGCCCAGGATGGTTTATGACGTATTCTGCTACTGTTGATTTTTCCAGCTGACCCAGTCTGCAGTGTCTCTCACGTTCCCTGATTCATATTTGAAAACTGTGTTTGGTGGTCCATATGTAGACTTGTCCACAGCTGCATGGTATGCAGTTTTCCCAGCAAACAATGGATCTCTAATTAAACAGACACAAATCCTCTTTGCATATCCTCTCACCCTGAGGCCTTGCCATTCAGTAACAGAACAATACACAGATTGACATGGAAATCACTCCTCCCAACCCAGGATCACACAGTATGGATGTGTGTGTGTGTGTGTGTGTGTGTGTGTGTGTGTATACACACACACATACACACACACACACACACACATATATACATATACACACACACTCCACTCACTTCCATGCCAGCATTCTCTGAAGATAACAACCACAGATGCTGGCGAAACATCAGAAACAAACTCTTCTAGAACATGGCCACATAACCCAAGAAACCCTCCAAAAAACTATTGTTTAAATGTATGCCTCATCCCTTTTACAGTTTTCTGTAAAACTGTATTCTTTGCTAATTCCAGTGATTTGAGAAATGGGCTTTAATCCTTGCTGTTTGAAGATTCCTAAAGGGAAGAAATGCTATAGTAAACCAAAAGCAACACAATATTATTTACTACACATAAAACCTGCATTGCTCTTCTCAGTCCTGTGCACACTAGTTTGAGAGTAAATCCCGTTAATTTGTAAAATCAGTCTCAACTCAGAGGGGCATACTTATACATACAGGAGTGCTCTGTAACTTTGCTGCCCCTCTCTTTTACTACTTATAAGCAACTAGCCTTTCTGTCAGCAGTACTGAATAAAATTAACTTACTTTTTTTCGATAAGGAAGTTCATTCAAGACTAAAAATTCAATGTGGCTGGAATATGCATGAACTGGAGTGGAACAAAGCAGAGAAAGCGCCGCTGCTGTAGAGACATTGCCACTGAATAATTCATTTTGAGAAGAAAGACATTGTAAGCATGCTTCAGATGTGCTAACTTAGGAGAAGGGCAGTTGCAGGGTTGGCTACAGCATAGTATCACAGTGGCATGTGTTACTTGGCTGATGGCAATGCTGTCTGGAAGTTTCTGGGAATTGTAGTTCAAATAATGTTTTCAGTGCTCTGTTCAGTGCAATGTGTATGCTATACACATACATACATAAAGGATACAGTGACATTCATAAAGGATACAGTGATAGACAGAGATGAAAGAATTTTGGATGGCAGCATTACATACTCCAGATGGAAGGTCATATTTTAACATTCTTTCCAGCCATAAAAATGATAATACAGGCTTCTATTTGTATAAAACTAGAACATCCGAGAGACAGATTTACCAAGTTAAGTCTACCACAGGCAAGGATGCATCTCATGCCAAGAAGAGCGCATGAGTAGAATGCCTAGTACATTTGTTGAAGAAACTACTGTAATCTCTCAGTCAATATATGACATGTAGAATCATTTCAAGCAAAACCTTACCATCAGTCACACTATGTGGTATAACTGTAAAAAAAAAAGACAGTTCAATACATCTGAATCAAATTGGAAAAGAGGGTTTCAGAAAATAGCGAATTGTACTTCACTACTATGAGTGGGGTGGGGAGTACAGACAGAGGAACTATCAGACCAGTTATTTCCCTCTGTAAATTATTAAATCTTTGCTGAAGTCCATTAATGTCTCACCATCTGCAGGGCATCCATGATAACATTACAATGGCATGCTGTAACTGTAATGTTTTCAAAGACTAATAATTTGTATTACATTTCCATGAGTACACACTTAGGATGCAGTCCTTTATTATTCATCATTATGACTGATACCAACTTTTTAATAATTTAAAAAGATTGAAAATGCAATGTTATACCCATCATTTAAGTAAGATAAGAAACATGGGAAACAAACAAACAAACAAACAAGTATGGAACGGCTTTTTTTGAACCAATTTAAAAAAAATGCCATCCTAGTAGTAGATATCCGTGTTAGGTTGGAGAACTTAGGCATGAAAGCTCAGCTCATGGACTCCAGTCAAATCTATTTGGGATGGGAGAAAGGGAATCAATTATCCTGGCCTTATATGTCTTTCCTATACATTTCTTCATAGACACAGCAGATTATAGGATCAGGATGGGGAGGAGAGCTGGGGGGGGGGAATTGGCACTAAAGCCACCAGAATCCCCATCTAGCAATCTTGCTGACTGGGGATTCTGGAAGCTGCAGTTTAGAATAACTTTTCAAAACTTTTGAAGTGGGGAGTCCCCAATAGGCAAAGCCCATTAGTCAAACTGTACAAAGCTTTGGAAGAAAAAGATCCCAGATTCCATTTTAGCTCATATGGCAGCAAGGCTGAACCAAGTCTCTGCCTCAGGTAGAGTTGCAAGATCATGACAGATGTCCTAACCGCAAAAGGGGACAAGGCACGCAAAATGTAGGAAATTCAAGAAAACATGGAGGACATGACCAAATAAAAGCTAAAAACACTCATATAAAGGTATATTCATGCTTCTTAGTCATACTCAAGACTTCCTCCTGGACAAAAAGCTGGAATGTAGGGCAGCTCCTGGAAAAGGAGGACATCTGGTCACCCTGGATCAGAAATATCCTCAGACCTTGAGATTTCAGTGCCAAATCATGGGACCTAGATATGACCCCTTGTTAAATCTTGGGGATACTACCATTGTGGTGTTACAAGGAGCCACCCCTGATGATTTCATTAAGCATAACATGTTAACCACAAATTATTGTTCCATAGAGTATGCAGTTCAAATAAAAAACATTAAGGGACCATTCTTGCCCTGAGATTCCACCCTTTCACTCTGAGGCCTGGAGAAGTGGCACCTAGAGGCCAGGCAACTATGGGGCTGAGCATATGGGTGACTAAACGCTGTCCATTTTTGCCCCAGAAGGAGGCCACAGCAACCACACGCAGGTTCTTTTTGGGTCCCTGAAAGGGCACCATGATGACACTCATTGTGTGCAGTGCCATTTGGACACTGCGCCTGAAGGACATCATAATGGTGTGCCCCGTGTGCATGGGCACACCCCAAGATGGCTCCTAGGCAGTGGAACTAGGGCTCGGAGCATGTGGATGCTCAGCCCTAGTTGAGCCCTAGTTCTACTGCAGGCCAGCACAAGGTGCCAGCCTGTACAGGCTCTCTGTCTGTCTGAGGTTCTGTGAAGTCATCCACTTGAATCAGAGTGGACAGTATTGCTCCAGATGAAACTCAGACCCAGAGTAACGTAGCTTTACACTTCTAACTGGTACTTGGCATGATGGAAGCCAGCAATTCCACTATGATCTGATCAAGAGGAGGGAAAAGGAGACATTTTTATCCAGGGCTAGTAGTCTAGGATGGGTGTATTAAGGGAGGGAAATGAAGCTACATTATGAAGCATGGATGGGCAGCATGGACCCTGCAGGCAAGTATTCCAAGCCAATTTTGTAGGATCTAAAGCTCAGAGAAGTCTGTTGTTACCCACCTTGATCACTGGAAAGGTGGGCTACAAATAAAAGTTTATTATTATTATTATTATTATTATTATTATTATTATTATTATTATCATCCCACAAGAGAAGAAGGGAGGGGAGAAATGCTTGTACTGCAGCCACTCACTCACAAACCACATGATTGTGAGTTCAGTCCCAGCAAAGGGCTCCGGCTTGACCCAGGCTTGCATCCTTCCGAGGTTGCTAAAATGAGTACCCAGCTTGTTGAGGGCAATTAGCTTACACATTGTCAACTGCTAGGGAATGCTTAAGTGCACTGATAAGAGGTATAGAAATGCATTTGCTATTGCTATTGCTATTTCTTTATCAATCACCATCACACTATATACTCCAGTCTATATACTTTGGTCAAAAATAAGGCTTTTATGAAGCTCAAAGTGGACTTCTAGTTAGTTCCAGTTTTATTTTTCAGGGTTTGGTGCAGCTCACAGTAGGTCCTGAAGAATGAAAATTGGACCCAGGGCTCAGTGGACTCACCCACCAAATGTTGTAGATCATGTGTCAAGAAATTTATGCAAACTCATGTCCCTGAATCCCATATCTGAATGTCTCCAACCATGCAAGGCTTTTTGGAACCAATTGGAAGCCTGTTGAAAAAAACAGGCCATTTACTTATTTATTATGATAAAAAAAATTACTAAATGTACCAATACCAATACATTCTACTACTGTACATATTGCCACAGCTGTGGCTTATCCAGCATGAACTCTATTTGAAGTAGAAGAAAAGATGTAAATTTTCCACCAGGGAGCAATTGTTCATGTATTAGTCATCTAGCAAATTTTTCTATTCTTCATTTTTGCAGCAAAATTGCCTCATATGAATGGCTTTTCAAAGTTTAAAGGAATTTTGTTATTTTATTGGTTTATTATGCAGCTAATTAGGGTTAAAATTAACAATTATTGTGTTAAGTAATCTACTTTCCAAACAAATTTAACAATGTATAAAAAAGCATCTGCCAAAAAAGAAAGGCAACTCAATTCTAAAATGGTTGAACGTGCCCAAGTATCATCTCTCTAAGCCATAAAACATGCTTCCCTCCTTCCCAAATGGTGTTCAATGAAAATACTACTAAAAATTTTTTTAAATCACTATGAATGTAACAGCACGGTCCAACATTTAAACATGGACTCAGCAGCAGGGGAATACATGATCATTAGTATTGTAATGGTAACAGACAGCTAGCATGACATATTGGAAAGTCCTGGGCAAACAAAAGTCCTGAACAAGGCAGTGCAGTGCGCCCTTTCCTTATGAAGGGATCTGTTCTGGACTCACCCCAGCCCTGCATAAGGCAAATACCGTGTATGCTCAAGCCCCATTGAAAACAATGGGGATTATGCATGGGGTGTGGCACAGTGTGGCATGAGTGCCACATGCACACACGCCATTGCTCTTATGTCGTGTGGCTTTCGGTGTAAGCTGAAAGCCACATATACTGCATCCGCTTATGACATGGGTGCACTGTACTTTACTTCTTCTTGAACAGATCTTCTCTAAACATCAGCAGGCACACACAGTCAATTCCATGTATTCAGTGAGTACATTGGTGGTAGCATCCAGTGGGTTAATCCTGGGCATCTCTGCCATTCTCCTGCAATTAATTCCCATTTGATATTCATCGAAAAGGGTTCTGTAGGCATACAAGTAACAAGAGGAGGAGAGACTTAAGGACAGTGATTACAAAACTATGGTCCTCTATGGGGTTTTTTGGACTTCAACTCCCAGAAGCTCCAACCAGCTTGGCCAAGAGTTAGGAATTCTGGGAGTTGAAGTCAAAAACATCTGGAGAAGCAAAGGACTTGGCCATAGGAGAATATCAAAACCTTGTTGCCAGACTTTATGTTTTGGGCCATACAGGATGCCCTTGGTATCCACTAGGTGTTGGTTCTAGGAGCCCCCATGGATACCAAAATCTGTGGATGCTCAAGTCTCATTAAATATAATTGTATAGTAAAACGGTGTCCCTTATATAAAAAAGCAAAATCAAGGTTTGCCTATGGGAATTTGTAAATCTGTAAAAAGCGATAAGCTCCTCTTTGAAGTTTTACTGCAAACACATCATGTCAAACATAGATAGAAAACAAAATTAATAAAGGAAACATCACTTTATTTCATTAGCCTTCCAGTCTTATTTCTTATTTTTGTTTTTTAAGTATAGGCTGAGTCTTCCTTATCTGGAATTCCAAAATCCACACTATTCCAAAAAACAAATGTTTTTTGACTGACTGAGTTACTGACACCTTTCCTTTCTGACAGTTCAGTTTACACAAACTTTGTTATATGTATAAAATTACTTTTAGGCTATGCACATAAGGTGTGTATGGAACCTATATGAATTTTCTGTTTATGGGACCCATCTCATGATGTATATATATGCAAATACAGATATTCCCAAATAAAAGAAATCTAAAATCCAAAACACTTCTGGTCCAAAGAATTTTGGCTAAGAGAGACACAACCTGTATTAAAGTAAAGGTAAAATGCTTGCAGAGAATAGTGAACCTTCTGTTCAATAATTATGATGCCATAAGCCCAATTTATGATGTCATAATTAGACAAATTCCTGTCTATAGTCTGCTCCATCACAGTGACTAAAAGTGCTGCCCAAAACCTGCAAATCCCCCAAAACCATGCGGTTCTCCCCCAACCATAATATTTCCAAAGTGCTGGGGAACGCAGTGGTGAGTGAGGTCAGGCCAAGCATTTCCGGTTCAGAGTGGAACCCCCTACACACACACACACACACACACACACACACACACACACACTGTTTTGCCATCCAGTGCCTCTGTGTGTGGAGGTGGGGGCTGAGTGACTTAAAAGGTAAGTTTTGGATAGGACCTACTGGGCGATGCAGCCATATCACTGTAGCTACTTCTGCCACTACAGGATGTTGGTTCTAATCTATTAAATTGATGGCTCCATGGACTAAACTTGGAATGCTTGACCTCTGCATGTGCTCCACCACTGACCTTTGCAGATTATGCTTCTTGATTTGAGAAAGAAGGATGATACAGTAATTTGACTGTGCAGGACTGTTCTTCGTATGCTCATTAGCACTCAAAACATTTTTTATTAAGAGTTCTCCACTGATTGATCTTTATAGCCAGTAGGTAATGGTTGTACTTGTAGTGGACTGGTGTCCTTAAGTTGAAATAAGCATATCAGTATATCACTAACTTTCAGTATCATTCAGTAACCTTTAACAGACAAGACATTTGAGGAGAAAGTGATGTGTACATGTGAAGTCGAAGGCTATCATGGCCAGCATCCATAGTTTTTTGTGGGTTTTTCGAGCTATGTGGCCATGTTCTAGAAGAGTCTATTCCTGATATTTCACCAGCATCTCTGAAGATGCCAGCCACAGATGCTGGTGAGACATCAGGAATAAACTCTTATAGAACATGGCGACATAGCCCGAAACCCCCCCAAAAACTATGATGTGTACATGTTGGTGAGGTGGTAAAAAGAAGAGAAAAGAGATGCAAATCTGTGACAAAACTCAACTGAACAGCTGTAAGATGAGTCTTCAGCTTTCCCTCAACCTGACACTGTCCAGATATATTGAGCTCTGATCATCCCTAAAAAACACACACACTGAGGTGGGGAAAAACCCAGTTGCAAAATCAGACCCCTGGAAGGTGCCAGTAACATAATGACACCCAAGGGTCCACAGTGGCAACATTAAGCACTGTTACATTAATTTTCAGATGTGATGTTCCATGCTCTGTGCTTTCCACATGTAAAAAGCATTACCATGTCCCTACCTAGCTGGTTCCTCCCCTCCTCGACTCCTATGCCACACATACTTCAGTGTATTGTAATTTTTAATTACTGATTCTAGGAGATCGCATCAACAAGCACAGCAAGAAAGCAATTAACCAATGATACAAAAAGTATACAATCAACAAATGCTGTCAAAGTAGCCCACCTGTTTGCCTGTACGTGGGCCCTTTTTTTTTCCAGACAGCCTCCTACGTAGGATGGCTGTTAAGTAACTTCTCCTTCCACCACATCTCCTAAGTCCTCACACAACAGCAGCATCCTTCATCTCTATGTTAATTTGATGATGCGTACTTCAAAGAAGGGAAACTGTTTATTAAAAGCCGCCCACTCCCATCTCAGTTCAGAAGCATCTCCTTATTTACCCATGAAGTTAGGGAAAAGCTGAACAAAAGCCCTGTTTCTTTTATGAGCTATTCTCTAGGTGATCAAAGGCAGACATTTAGCTAGCTCTGAAGATCAAAGGCTGTCCAGCTGACAGCAGCGAGCTGAAGAAACTCCCAAATTCCTCCCACACATGTATAATTAAAGAATATTTTTAGTATTAAATATTTTAATTACAAAGCTGTCGGGGGGGGGGGGGATTTCCCTGTGATGTTATCATCACATCAGTGCTGTTGAATTTCTCTCTGGCCTGTTACAGACTGCCCAAATAAAGCTGCTTCAGGTCTCCTTGGAGTATGCTGTTTAAATGATGCATGCATGCTAAGAATCCGGAAGCTGCACCAAAGCTGCACTCCAGTGCTTAGGAATGGAGTGTGGCTTTGGCGCAACCTCCAGACTCTTAGGATCCATGCATCATTTAAATAGCATACCTCCAAAGAGACCCGAAGCAGCTTTATTTGGGCAGTCTGTAACATGCCAGTGTGACCATATTCTACAACCTGATGATACAGAAAGTAGTAACCACACTCACACACTTACATTCATCAATTAGTTTATTTTCCATCAGTCTGGTCAAAGTCACCTGATTTGTCAACTCTGTGCACTGACCCTTGATCTACGTAAGTTGTGCTACAATGATACTCAGCTTGGGGGGTGCATAATGTAACATAGCCAGTGCATATTTACGGTAAGCTGAAGTGATGTAGGATCATGCTCTTTGTACCTTCACACAGTGGTGTACCTAAGGATATTTGATACTTCCATTTATTCTTCCTCACCTGATGAATTTGGTAAGCATGAAGATCTAAAATCCAGTCTGGCTTGCCTGTTTTCCCATTAATACCATCTGATAAATACATATATACATGTCACATTTATTTTAAAAGTCCATTTAATTTAGGAGTTTGTGTGTCTGACTAAATGATTCCAAAGACAACCTTGCCTTGTTGTGTACTTCCATGTCAATTTCAATTTAAGGCAACCCTAAGATGAGCCTATGATAGGGTTTTTCTTGGCAAGTTGGTTCAGATGGGGTTTGCCATTGCCAGCCTCTGAGGCTGAGAGAGTGTGACTTGCCCAAGGTCACCTAGTGGGTTTCATGGCTGAACTGGGAATGAACCTTGTTCTTCATAGTCCTAGTACAACTCCCAAACCACTACGCCACACTAGCATGCATTCTTTCCAAAGAACCTCACTTATTATTTGAAATTACTTACAATAAATCTAAATCCCACACTAAACACCTACCCTTTCTTAATTAGCATCTATCTATCCTCTAGCTAGCTTTATCTCATCTCCGTTTCATTTGTGAGCATCCAGTTCAGCTTTCAAGAGGCCTGAGGAAAATACAACAAAGCTTATATTTTTCTGGAAACCCTGTAATGATTGCCGTATCTTTGCACTGTGTGCAGGTATGCTTATAGCTCTGTTAAAAACAAAAATCAGCTCTGCTGTTTCCCACAAAACCAAGTTCTTTCCCCTCAAGACTAACAGGTTGTTCTTTTCTGCTTCTCTGCTTTGAGATAGGCTAGAGGCTTCCCCCACCTTTCAGTGTCTCACTTTCCAGCCACTCACTCTTTCTGCACTTGCAAATTACACACAAATTAAATTAATTCAATGAGGGATCCACTCTTTCATCCGTTCTTCCTGTCTATGAGGTTCACTTAGGACCACTTCCACATGCACATGGTCCCAAAGCTTGCCTATGAAAAGAGTGGATCCCTCTTAAAATTAATGGAACTTATCTGTGTGATTCGCAATTGTAGAAACAGCAGAACATCATCAGTTCTTCCTACAGAGGCTTGCTTTAGATTGTATGCATGTGTCAAGCCAACTACTGAGGCTTACTTGCAACCAAATGAGCACTGCTTGGCTCCCCTCCCATGACTGTGCACCATCTTCACTCCTTCAATCTGCATTCAGTCCATGGTGTTTCCAAGGCTGTGGACAGTGTGCCTCCTATTGTTATTGTACAGTATTTGTGCTTATAATGCAGTATACAATATAATATATATATAGTATATGCAAGTCAGTGGTGTAGCGATTTGAGCGTTGGACTACAAGTAGAGAACAGGGTTGAATTCCCAGCCATGGAAACCCATTGGAGGAGTCACACGCTCTCAGCCCCTGAAAACCTCATGATAAGATACCTCCTTAGGGTCATCAGAAATCAGAAATGACTTGAAGGCACACAACAGCAACACAACAATATACTGAGATAAGGCCATTAAAGGTAAGCCTTTGTTCATTTTACATTATTTTTGTATATATATAGTGTGTTATTTAGCTTTTGCACATGTGCAAAATGTACTGATATGTAGTGATATGTAGTGTGTTATTTCATATTTTGTTGGCCAAAGTGCATTTTAAAGCTAAAAACTTTGCTGA
>NC_056526.1:95129472-95283035 GCF_019175285.1 Sceloporus undulatus
GTTCCACTTTTCAACCAGTTCCACTTTCTGGTCTCTGGTCCCTAACCTGTGGGGCTTCCTGAAGTTACTCTAAGTTAGAAATTGTTATTAAAACATCTGGATGTTACAAGGCATTGGTCTGTGGTACAAAATGCACTTTTGTGTTGTCCAACTCATTGTCTCTGCAGCAACTATGAAAGAGCAGAAAGCAGCAGCCAGCATCAGGCACAATGGAGCTGATCCATGTGATGTTCCTCCGTCATTGCTTCACCACATCTCCATAGCTATATACAGTATACAACTTTAAAAGTTACAGATATGTTGCAAAACAAGCATTCTTATCCTTCATTTGCATCCCATTAAAATGTAAAGCAGTTATAAGTTTGTGACTAAAAAGCAGAATATATTACAAGTGACAAGTTATATTGCCACTATTTCCAGGAATATATCACTTACATTAGCCGGCTGATCCCTCATAAGGTTCTCAGTTTTGCTAACTCTAAGGCTATTCTCTGTAAAAGGCTGAGCTGGTATGCTCCTACTGAACTTCTTTGTATCTGCTTTGTGTTTTGTTTTGGAAAACAATAGTAAGGCAAGTTCTAACCATTTCTAATATTAAAGATCTGGTAGCACTTTATATGAGAGAAACTGTTTTTACCCTGCTATTCAGGCTAAATTCCAAGATGGGTAATTAAATTCTGACTGCTTACATTTCCCTTGATGCTTTCCCTGGCTCAGGTATTCTTCATTTCCATTTTAAAAATACTGCCTAGTCTTGTGGAATGGCTGCCACTCTTGCCAAGAGCAGGATCTTGGTCTAGCATATGTGTAACTATTATAGAATCAGCACACAGTTGAATTCAACCCTAGGATATGGCTTAGAACCACACCTTCAAAAGTAGTATAATGTCCACATTTCTTACAAGAAGTGCTAGAGAGAGGGAAGGTTGCAGTCACTGGTATTCCAGAGCTATTCCTTTTTCTTTACATGACTAAAGGGTGGCATAATGCAAGTAGAGAGGTACCTGTTTCTAGCCCTGGTTCTTTTGGCAATATTCCATATGGGCACATTGCTACATGTGGCACAATTTTCCAGACAGTATCATTTAAATTCATGAAAATCAAATAACTAACACTGACCTACTAGCCTAAAGGCACCAGATCCCACCTGATCTTGGAAACTAAAGAGGGTCAACACTGGACATTGTTTGAATGGGAGACTATCAATGACTACCTGGTTCTGAAGGCTATATTTCAGAGGAATAAGGAAAACCACGCTGAGTATTCTTTGCCCAGGAAAATCCCATGAAATTCATGAGGTCACCCTAAGTTGACAGGCAACTTGAAGGCATATACACACATAATTTATATAAGGAGCTCTCTCGCTCTCTCTCTCTCTCTCTCTCTCACACACACACACACACATACACACACACAAATATATAACTCAAGAAAAATATTTGTCATTCACTGTTTGGAAAGCACAGGCAATAAAACACAGGAAATGCTGAAAGGGGAGCTACAACGAACACATCTTTAACTGATCAAGGGAACTTGGGAGGAATGTATTCACTAAGACACATGAACCAACAATCCTCTTACTAGGCAACAATCCTCTTGCCAGGCCAGGCGCCAGGTTTCCTAGCCCCCAGAATAAAAGATTTAACATTTGATGCTGGAAGTTGTGATACTATGAACTCCAAGTGGAGTTGTGTGGTACTTAATATGGGACTGACCTCCTCCTCTTTTGTCATTTGCCCTTCACCCCCATAATGGTTAATATGGGTGATTAAAACCCAGATTATCATTGTAAATTATTATGATCCTGTTCCCCTGGAACATATATAACTCTGATTTTAATCAATGGAACGGAGGCCTCCTTAAGGATGACTGTTCACCATCTGTAAGTGATTGCAAAGTTTCTTTCACCGCACTTTTGTTACTTAGACTAACATAAATCTGAATTTACCTTTAATGAGGACTTGGTTTAACTCAGAAGCCCCAGAATCTGTTTTTAATATCAGGACTCAGCCCTGAAATACATAAAGCAATATGATGAGTTCCCTCAGGAGAGGTCAAGCAGTTTTCCAATGCCACATAATAATCGTAATTGTGTTCATGGCATCCTTAGGTCTTGAACTGGGAGCCTCAGATTGAAATTTATTCAAATGAATGATTGGGTTTAAACTGCAAGAGAGCCAATGTGAATCTGAAGGCTTTCATGGCCGGCATCCATGGTTTTTTGTGGGTTTTTCAGGCTGTGGCCATGTTCTAGAAGAGTTTCTTCCTGACATTTCGCCAGCATCTGTGGCTGGCATCTTCAGAGAATGAAGATGAGAAAGAAGAAGCTCTTCTAGAACATGGCCACATAGCCTGAAAAACCCATAAAAAACTATGCAAGAGAACCCTCCAGATGCTTGAATAGCAGACCTGGAGATTAGTCAGCAGTGAGAATCCTCTGGTCTGCATAAACCTGAGCTAAAAATGAGGGAAGCATGATCTTTGCTTTACTTCAGAAGATCCCTGTCTGCTCGGCGCATTTCTGCTTCTGTGTTATGCCACTGATGTCATGTATCATGAACTGGGGCTCATGTTCTTCAGGTCTAGTCTCTGTCGTGTTATACAGTGGAACATAACGTGGGGGAAGCAGAGGGGATGAGGAAGACCTAGATGGCCAGAAAAGCAACTACTCCTAAGGGACAACGCTATACCATTGGAATTTGGCAGTCAGTGTAGGGCCTCCAGATGGCCAAAACCTAAAAAGGTACATCACACCAATGGCTCACCACTGTTTTGTTTTAAAAGAGGCAGAGAAGAGGAAAAAGATGGCGCCATTATATGTTTCCTGTGTTTTCATCTATGTTGAACTATGTTTTCCTTTTAGAAATAGCTGCTATGGAAGAGGCGATTTGGACTGAGGTTACAGAACATGGGAAAGAGATGCAGAATCCTCTTCTCCATTCCCTCAGAAATCACTCCTCCATCTACTGCTTGGCTTCAAAGCAAGTATCAGCTTGAAAATGAGAAATCTGTGGGGTAAATGTGTGGGGAGTGTGTGAATGTGGTAATGGTCAAAACATTTTCCAGGCACTATACTCCCAATTTGGATACAGTTCCCACGCTCACCCGCAGTCCAAACTGAGGGGTTGCTTTTTGTCTGTGGCTGTTGTTATTAAGTTGCTTTCTAGTCAAACCTATCCTAGGAGTTTATCACATGAAGGAGAATGGGAGTTTAACACATGAACATCCCAGACAAATTGCGTAATTACACAAAACAATTTAACATGCAAAAAACCCACCACTAAAGTAGTCACAAAGAAGCACGAACACGTATCTTTTTACTTTCAGGATTTCAGCAACAATGTATTTCCAATTTATTTGCACAATTGTGTATGATAATTACTCACTAATTTTGCTTTATTTGCGGGATGCTTTAAATATGCTTTAATCTCTCTTTAATGCCGAAATTAGCCCCAGTGTGATAAACTCCTTTGGGTTTTCTTGGGGAAGTTTATTCAGAGGAGCTATTGGGTTGAGAGAGTGGGGTTAAGTTTTAGTTGTCTGAACTCTTTCATTTCTTGTCCAAATAAGCACCTCTCACAAAACAGAATCTTCTGAAATATTTTTGATGGTAGCTAGATGCAATTATTGTTGTTGTTAATAAAAGAAGGCTGCAATTTGGCCACATAATGCAGGATGTGTGGACTGGAATGCTATGTCTAAAACAAAAAATAACCATTTTCTGGGATAGCTGACTATTCTAAAGCCTGATATATCTTTCTCTGACATGAAGCCAGCTTCCCATGTTCCTATGTATTTTCCCAAAGGGTTTGATCCATTTAAATGGGGCCTCAAGAGAACATATGTATGTTTTATGGTAGATTAATGCGTCGTAATGTTTTATTTCCAGGGAATGCTTGACCTCATCTTCTGAAAACACTCTTATCTTCTGTATGTGTCAAGGATGCCTAAGTAGAAGAATTCTGTTTTTCTGTCAATAAGAACAGTGTATTGAATCACCCTAGCAATGTGAAATAGGCTAATGAAATTAAATCCTCCAACAAGATAGCTATGCATGGATATTAAAGATTACATAAAATATAGACAGAACAGGAATATGTTTTTTTCCTTTTGATCAGAACACATTCAGACCTATTAGTGAAGTGAAGGAGAAAAAGAGTTTTTTTATACGTTGATTAAAAATATGTATCTCAACTCTCTTTATTCCTACTTTTATTTATAACCAAACTCCAAGTGTCTTAAAGCAAATTAAAATGAATTAATGGTACAATTATATTCGTATTTACTTAGAAATAAATTACTTTTCAGTCCATAGGGCTTATTCCCAGGTCACTGGGTGTAGGACCGCAGCTTAACTTAATCAAATGTTACTGAATCATTAAAGTTGTGAATATTAAAATATTTTTAGAAATTAAAATTATAGATAGATTAGATAGATAGATAGATAGATAGATAGATAGATAGATAGTAGAAGTCTGATTATCTGAAACAGTCATTAGTTAAACTAAAAAATTGTGAGTTCCCTCTCCCATTTTTGCAGTGGTAAAGTGTTATAGAATATTGCACAATGTTTTGTTATAAAAATGTCTTCTGCATTAGGCAGAAAGGATAACATGAATCACAGAGCTTTCTATGCGTGCACATGCCTTCAAGTCACCTGTCAACTTAGGGCACACCATGAATTTCACGGGATTTTCTTAGGCAAGGATTCCTCAGAGGTGGTTTTGTCAGTTCCTTTCTCTGCAGTATAGCCTACAGCACCTGATATTTAAATGAAATTAATTTCAGTTCAGTTTTTAGGAAAGCTTAGGAATACTACTTCTGGGGGCTCTAGTGGGCCATTGTTGCAAAGAGATTCTGGGATTTGTATTCTAAAAATTAACTTTTCAAAACTGTGATATATAGAGGAAAATAGTGGGCAAAGTGTATTTTGGAAAGGTTACACCTGTCTTTACCCAAGTGCCCCTCCATCATGCCTGGATAAAGTTGCAGGTCTGAGACCCCTTTCATTTTAGGTATCAACCACCTCTGCTTCAGCCCATTAGAAGAAAGAAGTTTCACAACTTAGAGTGTTGTTTTGGGAGCATCTAAAGCTCACAAAATAAAGGATTCTGAAAGTTGCAGTCTTTGAAAGTAACTTTTCCAGGCTGCAACCCTTTCATTCCACTATGAATG
This sequence comes from Sceloporus undulatus, assembly GCF_019175285.1. Lineage (NCBI taxonomy): Eukaryota > Metazoa > Chordata > Lepidosauria > Squamata > Phrynosomatidae > Sceloporus > Sceloporus undulatus. The sequence continues at coordinate 95,134,648 of NC_056526.1, forward strand.
GCTGAAAGCACTATTCATCCTTCCTCCTAATCTCTTCTTCTTTTGTGCGATGTACTGGATATAGATTGTAGGCCTGTGGGCAGGGACTTGTTTCTGATATTTATGGGATTTAGGGAGCCCTTTAGCATGAACCATTGGGTTAAAATGCAGTAAGTAAATAAATATTCTTTAAATACAGATACAGTGCTGGCTAATATGACATGCAGAAGAAATTTATTTCTTGCTTTCCTCTACAAGCCTTATCTCTGTTTTCCTTTCTCTTTCTCTTAGGCTTCGGTTTTTAGATTGTGAGCTGTTCTCCCCTATCATGCAAGACAGCATGGGCAGATAGCTACTCACTTTTTTCCTTTGTATGGATAGGTTTTATATGAGAATAAATTTGTCCATATATAGCCACACAACATGAGAGCGTTACAAGTCTACAGATCAAGAATCAATTAGATCATTTATGAAAAATAAAATAAATAAAGGAACTGGGGAAACTTCAGAAATGCTTCCAGGAAGTTCATAAAATGGAGGGCAGTAATATTCCCTAAATAAATTATTCACTGAAATTGTACACTCTGGTTTAGTGATTAATCTAGAATAGAACATAAAATATTTAGCTATATGCTTTTGTGGTCCACATGAAGGCTAATTGAACTCCATTTCTTTTTTTAAAATACAATGAAATAAATAATACATATGTACACAGAAGCAATGGCAAAATGGTTACTTTAAAGTACAGTTGGTATTTCTATTCACTTTGGCCTGCGGATAGTTACATTTTTAGATATGATGGAAGAGCCGTGTTCTTTTATCTATATTCTTCTCACTGAAACACGAATGGAGGGGTTCGTGCATTACACTGCATATGTATATGCATCCATATACCTAAGATTGTCATTTGTCAGCATACTGGCTGAAATCTCAGGGAAATATTCATAGGCCAGGAGACAAGGTCCTATATTGGGTGTAATTCTCTGCAAGTAGAAATATATATCAATTGTGCTACACAGTCCTTGTGCTGAATGCCAACATTGCCCATCTAGGCAAGAAAAATGAAATGCACAAGTATAGGATGTGCAACACCTAGCTTGAAAGCAGTACATGTGACAAAGAACTAGGGGGTCAGTTTCCCGAAACAACGGGCCAAATAGAGCGGCTTCTGGATGTGGTGTTTAGATGGTGCATGCCCCCAAAGTGACCAGAAGCTGTTCGGAGGCCACCTTAGGTGGCTTGAAGCCACTGGCAAAAGCAGTGGATTTAATTCGCTCCTGTTAGGGACCAAAGCAATGGCCTGCTTTGGGAGTGGGCCTTCAGTTGCCATGGTCCTAGAGCAATCAAGGCTGGTGCGGCTGGAGATCGCTTCTTCATGCCCATCTGTTTCACTCCTTAGACAACAAGTTAAACAGTATGATGTGGGGGCAAAAAAGCCAATGCAGTTCTAGGCTGCCTCAACAAGAGCAGAGTGAAGAAAAGTAATAGTACCACTCTATTTTGCTTTGTTCAGACCTCACCTAGAGTACTGTGTCCTGAAGTTAAAGAAGGATATTGATAAGCTGGAATGTGTTCAGAGAAGGTTGATCAAGATGATCAAAGGTCTGGAAAATAAGTTCCATCATGAATGATTTAGGGAACTGGGTATATTAGCTTGGAGAAAAGAAGACTCAGAAGTAACATGATAGCCATTTTAAAATGTCTAAAAGGATATCATGTTGAAAAAGGAGCAAGTTTGTCTTCTGCTGCTCCAGAAACTAGAACAGAAAACCAATGGATTTTAATCACAAAAAAAGAGATTCTATAAAAGCATTAAGCCCCGCCGCTGCCGCCGCCGCCGCTGCCGCCGCCACCGCCACCATTGTCACTGCAAGAACTCTTTGCCTTGGATGGGAGTGGACTCTTCTTCTTTGGAGGTCTTTAAACAGTCACTGGATTACTACCTTTCATGAGTGGTTTAGTTGTATATTGTTGTACGGCAGAGAGTTGAACTCGATGGTTATTATGGTCTCTTACGTACTCTAGTACCAGGGAAAACAGAGTGCATTTCTAATATAATACTCTGTGCCATCAAAAAATGGCAAAGTATTCAAGGATATTCCTGTTCTTGTTCCATGCTTCCCCAAAAGATATAGTCAGCACCATTTCATATAGCAGTCAGGTCTTGCTGTGCATGGGGGATCCGTTCCAGACACACACTCCCGCAGTTGCCAACATCCATGGATGATCAAGTTCCATTTTCCCCAATGGTGGAATGTGCACACAGCTGTACTACCATTAGGGACAATGGAACTTCAATGGTGGCATGTGCACATGGCCTCGCCACAATTAGGGATAGCCCTTCTTGTCCCTAATGGCACAGCTGCAGGCATGTACTGCCACTGGGGACAATGCAGGCTTGCCATTCACGGATGCTTGAATCCATGGATGGCAAGTCTGCAGACACCAAGGACTGGCTGTATCTCACTGCTAGATAAAACTCTTTCTTAACACTCTTGCCACAACTATCAGTTTTGCTATATACACACCTCCACCAGCCACCATCATGCCTTCAACCCCCCGCCCATATGTTTTATTCAAAAATGTTTCTAGAAGGCATAGGTACAGTTCAATGTGGTAGGATGGCAAGACCACGTTTTAGGCCAAGTTGAGGGTGTGTATAAAGGGATTGGAAGTAGACATTACAGGCTCTGGTTATTTGCTCCAGTGTTCATGTTTTAATTTCCAACAGAGTTCGCATGCTTCCCAAAGCTAGCTCTAGTCAAAATCCTAACATCCTCATTCTGGACCTGCTGAAATTTCTGGTGATTTTTCAAATCAGCCGTATGTAGAAAGCATTTCACTAATGTTGTGTTGAAACTAGGACCTGTGTTACTCAGCCATATAAATCATTCCTTCCCACAGATGAAACACAGCATGTTTACTCATGAATATGCCCTTGATTTACAATAACTGGATATGTATGACAAGGAGAGATATATGACAATTTACAAGCTATAAGGAGTTAATGAAGAAAGTTTGTTTTTGATTAAATTGCTTCTAATTAAAATTGATCACCATTCTGGATGTAAAGGAATTATATTTCCATATCCTTGTTAGTACATGCAGTCTTTTGTTCAGCAATCACATCATCAATGATAATGATTGCTAGCTAATCACTTTATTCCCCCCCCCTTTTAAATAGCTAACAGTGATTTTTTTTAATATAAATTGAACATCTGAGGCCCTGTCTTGTCATGAAGAATCAACTGATAAAGGGAAGTTGCAAAAGTTGCATTCTGATTTTTAATAGTTCACTTTATAGTAAATGTGATAGCAGCAGCAAACTCGAAGGTGTCTCCTTGAGTAGTATCTTTAATGAGCCACCACCAACAACCAATACAGAAGCAAGAGGACCGTACAGGGGCAGTTGTACCACTGGTAATGGGAACTGCTGGCAAGCCACTTGAAAATAGCATTCCCAGCAGGATTTTCAAGCCTCTTTTTCCACCACCTTTTCTTGTGTTTTCCTCCCTTCTGAAAAAAAAATCCATGAATATTGTGGGGCCTTCCACAGGAGTTTCTCATGAAGTCCAATATGCTATATTGTTTGCAAGGAAGGGTACTGGTAGAACATACTGGCAGAACTGTCATAAGAGTACTGCATAAGAGACATTCACAAGCAGGCTGGGTCTTTGTTTTGTTGTTTTTAATCACAGACTATTTCTGCCCTCCCCAGGCCAAAATGTTGAGAATTGCCCCCTACACTCCCCAGGGAGTGTTGGAGTGAACATGGGGACAAAAAACTTGGATAAGGACACTGATGGGGGTGTTGTCCTCAAGGGGTCCCTGAATGTTGCCCACCTCTGCTCTATGATATCACATTCTGTTTCCTGTACCACAAATCTCCTCACTATCCCGCCAGCTCCTTTTCTCTGTAGCATTAACTCTATTTCCCTCAGCTTCCTAAATCATGTTCCGACTTGGTCTCTTGGTGGGCATACACCATGCCATTCTCACCTCTTCCTTCACCTTCTTCTTCATTCAGCCCTTCTTTTCTCCCTCAGTTCCGTACAGCATGCTCTGACTCTCCGTTTCCCAGTGGACTCAACCACAACATTATTTCACCTGTTCTTTTGCCCTCTTTTCACTTCCACATGCCATTCCACACTTTTTGACAATCTCATCGCACTCCACCTGAACACCATTCCTACTTAAAATATAGATCCATGACTATGGGTCTACTACACCTTCATTCCTTATCAAGTACAATTCTAAGCTTTGTCACGTAGGAAGACATGTGAAAAGGAGGAATGGCCATCTCATGTGTGAAGTTTGATGTATTCTCTGTGTCCTGGAATTAATTTTTATTGAATGTGCTGTTTGCCACATGATTTAGCTAGTAAAGAAGAACCATGCCTAGCCAAATCTGAAGACAAATGAAATAACCAAGGGGATGTTTTTCTCACGTGTAACATTCAGATTACACTCCTTTATCTCAATCTGTGTTGGAAACACTGAAGAAAAAGCCCAATTATTTCTTATCTGTTTCTTTTCATCTCAATGGACAAGAGCCTTCATGTGAAAGACTAGAAAAATTCTCCAGAAGAAATGTAAGTAAACAAGGCATTTGCACTGATTATCACAGCAATGAATTCAACTGGAGATGACACAAAGGTGAGAACAAATTGTCAGTAACAGACAGGTGCAATTTAGCAACAGCTTGGCAATTTTTCAAAAGTTACAAGAGGTTCTGTTGATTCAGAGGTGTAAATAAAATATATGTTTTAGTACTAAAAATACTGCTTTAAATTTTGCTCCCTTCTGTCCCCTCCTTGCATTCTGCCAAGCCAAATAAAGGTAGTCATGAACAGTCACATTTAGAGAGTTTGAAAGATAGGTTTTGTTAACTGCATGAGAAGCTAGGTCAGTAAGAATGTACATATACACTAGCTTAAAAGACTTTTTTTTACCTCCGAAGGTAAGAAAGGATAATTGACTAAAACCAGGCACTCTGTTAATGAAGTAACCAGGCTTGAGAGGGGACCTCTCCTTAACTGAGTGTGATCACTAACACACTCCCATGGATAACCAAATGGATAACCAAAAATGATGCTCAGTTGCATAAAACTACCTGTGCTAATTTCTGCACACTGATACAAATTTAGATTTTCTAAAATATAATCTAAACAGACTAGCAGTACATCTCACCCAAATGGCAAAAACAGTGACCAGATGATCTGTGTGTCTTCCAGGTAAAGTTGCCAGAGCAAAAACTGGAGATGGCTCCTGAACCTTAAATGGTGGTGTAGAAGAGGGAATTTCAGTAGAGATCACCAGTTATTTGCTTGCATGACAAGTCTGTTGAAATTCCCTCTTCTATGCCACCATCTAAGACATAGAAGCCCCCTCTAGTTTCCATTCTGATAGCCCTACTGCCATACCTGCCATCCAATAGCTAACTATGAATGGACAACTTCAGATTCCCTGGTCTCCCTCTTTCTAGTTCTTCCTTTTTAAATCAAACTGGACATCCACTTCAAAGAGGACACCTTCAAAAGAAGGACTGTCCTCCAGCAGCTCTTTATCAATGATATGTTGCCATCCCATACCTCTACACTGACCCAAGGAGTTATTTTTCTTTTCTAAACATTTTTACTAGCGAGTTGGGCTAGTGATACTAAGGTTGGTGGTGTAAAGTGAAGTGCTGGGCAATAATGCAACTGACTACCAACTTCATTCCCCCTGAATAACTTTAGGTACACTCAGTGCTTCACTTTGTAGCACAGAAGTCAATGCCACTTTCCCCTGTCCTAGTCAAATCTATTTTAAAGAGAAAGGGTGAGGATGGGAACCTACTGTTGCAACACAGTAGAAGCTTGCAAACATAGAAAAAACTCTGTTGTGAGGAGCACCACCACTGAAAGGAGCAAGACCAGAATGGTTCCTCATCTGTCAGCCCAGCATGAATCAGTTGTCAAGCAAGAAGCAGTAGGATTCTTTTTGGATCCAGAAAGCTACTAATGCTGGCCAGGCTCTTTAGTGCGAAAAAATGTTCCAGCTACTTGACTACTGGCCTGTTGGCTCTCAAAACTAACAGAAAACCAGTATTGTGCCCATTACGAAATGTGTGATTCCAGTACAAAATTACTCTTTGCCTAACCAGGTCATATTTGTGCAATGCAGTCCTTAGCATGCTTCTTGAGAAGTAAGACTCATTGTGTGCACATTGGGTTCAAGTCTTAACTGAGCAATCATATACAGTACCTAAACAAAGTGATTCACGAGTTAAATGCAAATAAGTGTGTAGATTGCCAAAACCAAAGAATGGTTTTTCAGGTGAGGGGACCAAATTGACGACAGGTTTTACTACTTTTGCTTACATGTAGGTACATTTTTTTACAAAACAAATAAACAAAACAGAATGCACTGCATGAATTAACAGCCAATAACAACAGCAGCTGAAGTGAATCAGTCTGACTATCATGACAGCAATGGCAAATAATAAATAAATATTATAAAACTGAGTGATAAATAGCATATAGAATACAATTTATATAAAAATGATGTTAATATATCAAGCAAAGTGAAAAATAAGTAAGATTCTATAAATAAATGCGAAAGTTCCTATACCATTCTTCCCTCCACACATGTATTCTCAAAAGAAAAAAATACATTATATCTACCAGGTGTGTAATAGAGAAAATCAGATGTGGGGCACAATCAGCAGAAGGCAAATATCTTCCTCCATTGACTATCACTCAACAATCCGTAAACATTAAGGTTGTTACAAGCATAATGTATACTTAGAAGCTTCCTTTGTACGCTCAGTATAGCTTACTTCTAAGTAGTTGTACATAGGATCCACAGCTTGTACCTTTTGTTATTCCTGGGAGACCTCAATTACAACAGATCTCTTAATATTATGTGTGTTTGTGTTTTGTTATTTAGTAATTCCTAAGAAGACTCAACTACTCAGTATGGCAGAATGTTTTGGGGGGCTTCAGCCCTTCACAAACTAGCCTTGGGGGAGGCTCAACCCCTCCTTGCCTCGCTGTCCCAGGGCACAGGCCAAAACTAAAAGAAAAGTTTAAGATAAAGAGGGGGAAAGAATGTGAAATAACTTATGGTGTAGTAAGTAAAAACCACTCTTTGCTCTTAAAAGACAAACCATATTTAAGAAGCCATTCTTTTTAGCTGAGAAGAAGCGTTACACAATCTAGTACCCTTCATATGTGTTGGATCACAACCCCCATTATTCCCAACAGTGAAACTGTTGGGTTTGCTGGCTGAGGGTGTTGGAATCTGTAGTCTGAAACATCAGGAATAGCCACTAATTTGGGGAAGCCTGTGTTCTATTGGATAGAACTGCTGGTTAGAGCAATGGAACAGAAACTATGGCTGGCATCATGTTGGTGAATTACAAGTGTGAAAAGGGTCTTGTAGCACCTTTGAAACTAACTGTGTGCTGAACAGATGTTTTACTATCTTTCTGGAGAGAAGACTCAATCTGTCGCCTGCTGGAGGAGTCTAGACCTCCCAGGGGACAGGATCATGCTACTGCTCCAAGTGGCTGCTCAGAGTAATGAAAGCAAAGTCTCATGATGGCAACAACTATCACAAGACTTCACATGACACTGGAACGAAATCTTACTCCAGGTCTCACTGGGATCTTGAAGGACTTTGAGATCCCACAAGAATTCCTGTGAGAGCTGGCAAGCCTATATAGGCCTGAGCATATGGTTACCAACCATTGTTTTCCGGGCTGTTTGCACATGCAGGTTGTGTGGCTGCCTGGTATTTTCTCAGGCCTAGCCTTGTGACTTGCCCAAGAGTACTGAGACTACAGGGTGAGTATGGGATGGGGTGGGGGTGTAGATTGAGGGGGATGGATTGGGAGCAAAGCCTGATCACCAAGTGAATGGGGCACATGACACACGTCAGAGGTGGTGGGTGAGGTGGCAGCCATGCCACTCTTGGGGCAAGTTTTGAGACAGAATTCATGATATTTTGGCAGGAAAGGGACTCACAGAACAATTGGCTAAATAAGAAACCATTGGGCCCCATGTCCCCTCAACCTGAATGTATGTATATTGATAGTGATTGATTTATGATGGTAATATAATTGATTTGTGATGGATTGATGACTGATTTATGACCCTGTATTATCCATTATAAGTGTAGCCATCTTGACAACCCATCTAATGGTGTTTGGCTATTCCTTTGTTCTGCCACAATGCTACACAGTTTATCTGTTCTATTGTATTCTTTGTGGAATACCAGGGGGGTTCTTCACCCATAGGCCTTTTGGAATGACACCCTGTTGCTTGCATTTTATAAGAAAGATTATGTCTGCCTGTATCTAGACATGTGACCTGAAGAGGCTGATGGTTTTCCATTCCATTTGGCTGAATTTGGTGCTTTCCATGGGAGTAGAATTCAGAGACTTATCCATGCTAGTCTGGAATCTCAGTGTGCAAAGGGATCTTGTTGCACCTTGAAACTAACTTTGAGACAGTTAGTCTCAAAGGTGCTACAAGATCCCTTTGCATACTGAGATTCCAGACTAGCATGGCTATGTTTCGGAATTCTATAATGGTACAAGTTGTATTTGGACCATCAAACCTCATTGTTTGATTGCTGTGGAAATCAGAATTGTTTCGACCATTGAATGCCCCAAATCTCTCCAAACCTATTCTATAAGCAGTGTGGCTCCTCCACCCACAGCACAGACATTTTCATGTTGCTGGAGAGGAGGAAATGAGCAGGGACGTTTCCAGCTGTTTTCCTATAGCTAGACGTTTTGTAAAGACATAAAATTCCAAGAATCCCTGATGACCCATTGGGGTTCTCTCCAGACATCTACAGGAAAATAGCTAGATGTGCCCTGCTCCCCACTGCCCATTCTCCTACTCTCTGAAACATGCAAATAGCCATGTTGTGGGGAGGGCTGCATTGCTTACAAAGTGAGTTTCCACTGGAAGACATATCAGGAGAAATTATGTGATACATATACTACTCCCACTGTAGGATGCTAGTCAAAGTTTTAAAAAATAAACCAGTAAGTCATTAACTCTCATCCCATTGATAAAATATTATTTTACTTATTGGAACTAGCTGCTGACAATTAATCCCTTTTGTCAGAAACATGTTACTGACTTCAAAAACGTGGGCTATCTCTCCCCTTTCTGTAACATGCAATTCAACATATCTCTTGCTGTGGCTTCAACATGTACAGTTCAACATATCTAGAATGCATGGTCTTCCAATAATATTCAATGGTTTGTAACAGGGCACATAATTAGTCTGTATAAACATGCAACAGATGAAATCAAACATTATGAAGTAGAAAAAGCGAACTTGGCATGAAGTTCTGTTTTCTGTGGCTGTTCTGTGATCTTTCCAAAGGCCTGGAACTACATATTTTCAAAAGACATTCCCCAAACTTGAAATGCTTCCTCCACCAATTAGATAAGTTAAAGCTTGCACCCCTTCTTATAATCCTGATATCTATTTCTCTTATATAGTATTGAATAAAAATTAATAAAAAGTGGATGAGAGCCCCGATCTGTTCAGCTGAAATATTTACTAGTGCCCTGTAGCAACTCTGTTATTTCATGTTCTCCTAACATTTCTAAGTTTAATGAGTTTCACTGCAATCCTCAAAGCCTTTCCACTGGATTCCACTGGGATTCCTGCTGGCTTGTATGCTTCAAGGAATCACCTGGCTTGCCCATGGCCGATGGAGCATGAATGTCGCAAAATGCTTCTGGGGTTTGTAGCTCAGCTTGCATTATTTTTATCCAAAGGCAGTGGTTCAAATAAAAATATATGCTTTGCTTTTTATGTGCCTCAAGTATTTTATAGGCATCGGTATATTAATCATGAAGATACTGGAAACTCTCTGTCTCTATGTTTATGTTTGTGTGTACCTGCACCCTTATGTGTGTGAGAGAAAACAAGTTTAGTAAAACTATTTTAACACTTTAAAAAAAACTAGTTGGCTGGGAAAATGTCCATTATCCATACATCATCTCAGTTCCTGGGCAGTATAGTTTATACAACAGAGGGTTCTATGATCTCATATAATACAGAATAACTGGCTTTCATTTGAAATTTATTCAGACTTCTGTCCAGGGTATCCTGGTAAATGTTGTGGCATTCCTTCCTCTTCACAGTTGTATTGTGACTTTTGTGAAAAACACTGAAGCCTGGTTTTCAAAATTATGGCACTTAAAAAAAGCAAAGAAGCGTAGCTTAGACTCAGCACAGCCATAGCAGAGCAGGATATTCTTCCTTTACCTTCTTCCCTTAAACCTTATGGACACTGCAGGGGAAAATCAGAATCACTCTTCTTCTGGCCCCACAGCTAGATTTAGAGCCTTATGAGAAAACAAAGAAGACATGGAGCTGGACAGTAATGGCTTTCTTTGTGGCTTACCTCATGATGCCATAGTGCCTCGGTTCTCTTCCCGTGGTAGATGCTAATAAAGATGTGTCTTTTGTCAAATGGATTTTTCCAGCTAGACAAAAGATGTGCTTTCATGACCGTCTTCTGCGAGAAGAAAATCATACAGCAAGGCATGGAGAAAAGTGCTACTCTCCCGCTCCATTTCCACTTTGATTTCTCGTGTGATAAGGCTCACAGTTCTATCAGCAAAATTACAGCATTGGATTTGCCCTATGTATTGTTTGGGTAGTTGGTTTTATGCAACATACAAGGGCTGTAAGAAAAGTCTCCACCCTACAATTCAGTTGTGTAGAAAAGCAATAGATTCAAAAGAACTAACTGATTATCAGCTATCTCCCAGAACATGGGCCTAACAAAATCACTAGCTTCATCTTCACTGATGGATTTTCTTGGAATACACTTGGAATACACTTGGAATACACAGTAAAGTGCTCTTTCTGCACTATGGTTCAAGTCTACCTAAACTGAACCAAATGTATGTATTTCCCCAACCTACTCTTAAACACTTCTAATGATGATTTTTTTGCACCCCTAAAAAGTTCCCTGCAAGGACCTTGAACCCCCAAAGCCCTGGAAGACATGTGATTTTGTTTAGAAATGAACAATAAACTGTGAGACTTTCTACACAGTGGCTCAATAATTTAAAAGTGTAAACAATATATTAGACTGAAAGCATAAAATGGGACCTTCTAGCATGGCAAGGTGGTAGTAGCTGGAATTAATAAGAAATGTTTAACACATTCTCCATATGTTCAGGCATAGCCTCTATCCATTTGGAGCACAGATTCATCTGCCTTAGTGTGCTTTGAGAATCAGATTTTGCCATTTGTGCCATGTGATGTTAGGCTCCATTTGAAAAAATGAGCACTTCTTTGTAGAAACATATTCTGTTTTAAAAAAAATGAGAGCTCATGGTGGCTTGCGTTCCTGAAAGGTGCAGCTGCTCTAAAGTTCACTAATGTCATCTGCCAAGCCTTTTTCTGATATAGTTTTCAGGAACATTGTAAATCTTGAAGAGACAAATCCTTGTTGAGACAGAAAGCTCCTCATTATGGCAAGGTGCTTAAAGGAGTGAAAGGTCAGTTAAGGGTGTTTTTGTCTGAGGAAGTTATACCATACATCATAAGCAGGTAAACATTTCAAAGCATATTTGTTTCATTTTAGTTTTTGACACTTGTTAGTTTTTGACATCTTTATAAGCACTGAACTAAGTATAGAAAGCTGAGCTCAGTAGGCAGAGTCTAACATATTTTGCTGGTTATATGGAAATCACTAGTGACACCTGTTGACTCCTGTAGTTAATGTGACAGTGAACTGGCTCTGGATTTTAGTCCAGATTTTAATGGAGCTACCCAAGGTCCTGAACCTAAAACCCAGAGCAGATCCCCCACCCATGCCTACTTACATGGGGCTCCCCAGCTGCCACTGGAAATTGCTGGCTTTGGTAGGGAACTAAATTCATTTTAGTTAGGGAGCCCCACCTGGAAACAGAGGTGTCCTATCTAGCAAGGAAGGCTGGTCCTAAAGAACTGAAGTATGAGATGATAAACATATTCATGACCATTTGTGGCAAGCAAAACATTGCGTTCCCCAATGTAAGTTCCAGCTAGCCCCCCCCCCCCCCGACAGCAAGGGTAACTGGCTTATGGGGGTTTTAATTAGTGGTTTTAATTTAATGTACTGTACTGTGTTGCTCGTATTTGTAATGATGGGTTTTTTGATATGTTGATGTAACTGTATTGTATTGAATTGTTGTTCACCGCCCTGATCTTGGGAAGGGCGGTATACAAATAAAATATTTATTTATTTATTTATTTATTTATTATTAAAACCTAGTTACCTATCAGTTTATCAAAACCATCTTCTATTGGTCATAGGTGACCTGAATCTGGCTCCTGGCATTCCTGCACTGGGATAGATTTCTGACACAGCAGGTGCAGAAGTATTCTTTTCTTGGAATGATTCAAATCAACTTATTCCCTCTCCAAATTATGGCTGAGATCTTGGATCATGGAAATGAAGTGTAAAGTTGTGCCAAGAACTACATTATGCCTCCTACTTTACCCTCATCCACCTTTTATCTGCTGTAGTCCGACTCCAAACACGATCATTTCCTGGCCAGTGGGAAGCATAGGGGGAGTGACAGAGAAGTGTTCAGATACATTTCTATAGCTGGATGCACAGCAATGAGAGCAATGATCTCCTAGGGGTCATTTGGAGGTGCCAGTGGATGACATTAGCACTGTATGTCCAGCTAAAGAACATAGCTGTATGCTTCCCCCTTGCACATCATGATCATGTAGGGGACAGAAGAACATGGAAGGTGGACTCTGATGGGAACTGAATTGTTGTGTGAGGTCAGTAAAAAATTCCAGCCTCTGCAACAGCCAAAGTTATGACTTGCACATATGTGAGTTAAACTCTGACAATAAATCACTAATAGAATTCCAGCCTGTATTAAGAGACAGAAGGCAGAAACCGGAAAATTACTTTTTTATAGTAATAAGTACATGAATGTGCAGAAGCTATGTATAATGGAGAAGTGCTACGATGATGGTCTGGAACCCAGAGCGAGTGGGTCTATTCTTAAACAACAACAAAAATGGTAGCACAGCTTTAAAATATGGCATTCTTGTAATAGCAGTGCAGGAGTGAATTAAACTAAGGGGTGAAACAGACTGTCCTGAAAGGGCGGATTGGGGCCACCCCAGAGCTGCTCAGCCAGAGCCATGGCAAGCACATGCCACAGCCCCAATCTGGCCCATTGCCTGCCCAAATAGAAGCAGAAAACATCCTCTATTTTTTGGGCCAGTAAAAGGCCACCTTAGGCAGCCCTGGCACAACCCTAGGGCAGCTTCTGTGCAATCGTCTGGTTGGCTGGACATCTTCTGGACGTCTTGGGGGCACGCACTGTCAAAAACACGACACACCAAGCCGCCTGGGAGCTGGCTTTTCCGAGCCATCTGTTTGGCCTCTAAGTTGGCATTCTCTCTATTATAGATTTATTTTTAGCATTTGGTCCTTTGGGTATTTCAGATTGACTGCTAATATCAGGGACGTAGCCAGGATTTTGGGAAGGGGGGTCCAGACTAAGTGCCACCATTATAATGGGGCTTGGGTGTGGCGGTGTAGCAGCACACACCATTCATTGAATCTAATGGAAGGGGGGTCCGGACCCCATGGACCCCCCCCCTTGGCTACGTCCCTGCTAATATGTTGAGAATAAACTCTCATAGAAATAATGGCACACCAGCAGCATCATAAAACTGGGCAGAATTGCAGGAATCCAAGACTGTTGATTCTAAACAGATCCACTCCCCCCTTTTTTTCTCTTACTGAACAATAGCTGCACTTCTGTAGTGAATAAGATACAAATGGCAATTTTAAAAAATATAAATGTTCCCCCCCCCCCCCCATGTATCCTGCAGTCTGATACAAAGCATCTTCTTTTCAGAAAAGCAAAGAAATTGTTCAGGCACTGCCCCTGCCATTTCAATGGCTGTCAAGAGCATGAAGACCCTGAACCTGAAAATGTTTGTATTGTAAATGTATTTGCAGTATGAAGAGTAAAATAAATCAACAGGGATGCATAAAGATTTATTTCATTTTGGAAAAATTTCAGTTTTGTTTTTACAGTAATTAATAGAATCCTTGCATAATTATTGGCTTAATTTAGTGGTAACGTCAAGCAAAGTTCAGAAACTACCAGAGATTCCAGCAGATCGTTCTGTCGGCTACAAGGACACACACAGATGCTTCTTCAATGTTCTCTGTCCTCCACTGGTCACTAAATGGCTATGGAGTGAGGGCTAAAGTAAAGGTAAAGGTTTCCCCTTTGAAAAGGTTGTCAAGTCGTGTCTGACTGTAGGGGATGGCGCTCATCTCTGATACTAAACCATGGAAGCCAGTCCTGATGAAGATAACTCTGTGATCATGTGGCCAGCATGACTGCACAGAATGCTATTACCTTCCTACCAAAGCAGTACCTATTTATCTACTTGCACTTTCACATGCTTTTGGACTGGTAGGTTGGCAGAAGCTGGGACTAGCAATCGGAGTTCATGCCGTCACATGAACGTTGCAATCTGCCAACCTTGCAATTGTCAGAGTTAGGATTTTAACCACTGAGTCACCACATCCCATTGGAGTGGGGGCTATAGCAGCCAAAAGGTGAGTCCTTTTTTGTCATTGTGGCATGTCAGTAGAGAATTCTGACTCCTGCAATGACCAAAATCTGCTTATGGCAACATAAATCCAATTTACACCATCATGTTTCACTTACAGAATCCCAGCCACTGTGTAATCCAGCAAATCATGAGAGGAACCAGAGTGCTCAGCAAGCAGTAGTCACAAAGCAAGCAGTTGTGTGAAACACTGTGCAAGGGACTAAAAATTTTAAAGTATCAATTCCATATTAATATTGGAGAAATTTCTCGTTTTGTTTGAAGTTTCTTTGCTATACACTGCAGTGTCTTGTTGGTGTGAGATTTATAAAATTTCCAGGAGCAAACATTATGCACCAACATGATACTAGGTAATTTATTCCACTGTGTGACAGAGGAAATACTTTGTACAAAACAATCAAAGAAATAAAAAAAAATCTACCAATGCTGAGCACTAACATACAGTTGTAGAAGTTGTTTTTTCTTCTTCTGTTGTTTCATTCCAGTAGCAATAAACTACCCTAAATCTCTATTTTGTACATAGCATTTTTTAAAAAAAAGGCATTAATAGGATTCCAGATCTGAGAATTTCATTTGAACATGGGTTCAGCCTGATGAAAAATGATGATCACCTAAATCCCAAATTTATCCCACTTGTAGGGAAGTATTTTGTAGATCTATACCATTCAAAACACTTCTTTTTTATGATGTTTTTTCTTCTCCTCTTCCTCTTAACTTAGAGAACTTCCACTTGGCTATGGTTTAAACCCAGTGTTAATCCTACTTAAAACCGAACCATTGAAATAAATGTAGACACATTTAACTTAAGTCTCATTTATTTCAGTGTTTATGCTCTAGGTAGGACTAATATTGGATTTAACACTGTATATCCAACATTGCTTCTCAAATGTTAGTTGTATCATATATCACAAAAATGTGATATAAATTCATATAAATGTAGGTATAGCCATGCTGACCATAACATGTATCAATATGCATGTATAAATGTAAGGTTATACAGATGAGATGTAGAATCAGTTTCACTAATATCTTCTGTATGGGAAATGCCTCAGCATTTTCTATAATATTGGCCTTTAATCTCCAAATTAAGTTTCCTACTAAATCTCCAAGAAAATAATGTGCCTTCTTATGCAGGAAGCATGCAGATCATAGTCGGATAATCTGCCTGCTCCACTTATTCAGCAAGGAGATCCTGATTCCAGCATATGCTTTTTTGTTGTTGTGGCTACTGCTATTCAACATAACAGCCTTACTTTCCCTCTCTCTTTTTCTTTTGTTCCCTTTCCCTCTCTCTCATACTCTTTCTAATTCCCACAGGAGCCATAAATGCCAGCAGTAAATATACTTAGTCTCTGTAAACAAGTGCTTGCATCCAAGCTTTGGGCAACATTCTGTATTGCAAATGGAAACCAAATGACGGTTTTCCCTTGGACCATATTCGATCATCATAATATTTCAACAGCAATAATTAAAACATACCTGAATCAATAAAATAAATGACAGTGTTTCCAACTTGAGCTCTGTGCCTCATAAATTTTGTATAAGCTAAAGCTCCTTTGTATTAGAAGATACATTTTTTTAAAAGAAGAATGAACATCCTCCACCCAGTTCTCACACATAACAATAAGCAGTCTTATTAAAGTCCTGAGTTTACAGCTCCATCTTGTGGATGAAAATCTCTGCAACTTCATTTTCTGTCCCTGCGTTAGATTTAGCCACTTTTGCTTGCCTCTATTTCCTAATTGCTAGTTTGCACATTACTCTACAGACGTTTAAGTGCAGTATACATTTATACTGACCTTCTGTGAGCCTCTCAACATGATATAATCCAAACTCTTTTTCCTGATACCAGGCAAAGCTTGTTCTTTCTGTTTTCTCAAGATTATGCACCTGTATTTGACTGTGTACAAGTACAGTCATTCCTCCATTTTCGTGGGGGATCCATTCTGGAAACCTCTCCCCTCCCCCCCAGCAAAAAAGGAAGCTCACATATATCCCCATTACTATTCGAGACTGTGGACTTCAAGTCCATGAAAACGGAGGGGTGACTGTAATTGTAAATATGGCTACTTTTATGTTTTACAAAGACTTCTAGACCCTATGAGTGTGTGTGTATGTGTGTGTTCCGCCTTGCCAATTTTATTACTTTGCATAAGAGATCTTTCTATCTGTTATATTTCCCAACTACTATCTGTTACATTGGGACCCAGGGTGTTTACTCTAGCTTTATTTCTATTTGTGCATTTTTGACAGCATTTCCCTACCCATTACCTCAACAAATACATTAGCTAGAGACTCTCCTGCCCTACCTTGGTGGCTATGAGCTTTTCTGAATAACAAGCAACAGGATTATAGTTAGGGAAAGTATGAGATTTACCATAATAAAGAAAAAGGATTCAAGTTCCTTTAAAAGTCCAAAATGTTTATTGATGCCTTGGAACAACCAAGCCGGGACAGCAAGATGTTGTTTCTTGGGGGGAAAAATTTCTAGAACAGGAAATGCAGCGCACCCGCACCATACGTGGGTGCACTATACACAGTTTCATCCTTATGTTGAAGGCTAAGCCACTGTAAGGGGAATGGCACATGCCCCCGTGGCATGCACACCATGCCAGATGAAGGAATGCTCCCCCATTATAACTAATGGGGTTTGAGATTATGCATCTTTCCTCATATGTGTGTGTGTGGGGGGTCTGGAACAGATCCCCATGTATGAAGAGGGCCCACTGTAATCTGTAATTCTTTGTTATTTTTGTTGTTTGTTTGTTGTTAACAGCCCTCAAGTCGACCTCGACTCATAGCTATCCTGTGGATGAGGTGTTTCCAAAAAACTCTGTCTTCTATGCTCCACTTAAATCTTGTAGATTTGTGCCCATGATCTCCGTTTGCCTATTGCCATCTGGCAAGAGATCTTCCTTTCCTTCTACTACCATCCACTTTCCTTGCATTATTTTCTTTTTCTAATGAGTCATGACCAAAGCACAACAGGCTCAATTTTATCATCTTGGCTTCTAAGGGTATTTCAGGCTTGATCTGTTCAAGGGTCCATTTGTTTGGCTGCCCAAGGTATCCTCAGCACTCTCCTCTAGCACCACATCTCAAATAAATTGATTTTCTTTTTATCTGCTTTTTTCACTGTCCAGTTCTCACATCCATACATAATGATGGGGAATACCATGACTTGGATGATTCTAACTTTAGCTCTTAGTTGTATATCTTTGCTCTTTAAGATCCTGCTATTTCTTTGTCGGATGATCAATTAATCTTTATAACAGAGTGTACAAAAGCCAAAGAAATGTTAATAAGAATCATTCGATTACATATTTTCTAATTTTTTTTTAAAAAAAATTGAATTACAGATTTGGTGGAACTGGCACTTGATTCCAAGAGGAATAATAACTACTCTGGTGACAATCTTTGATAATTTGTGTTGATTTAATCTTAGTTCTGAACAGAAAGTATTATTTCTTAGTGGAACTTTGGGAGAACAATTTAATTATTTTGTGTCTTTGTTGGAGAGATAAATCCTCTGACATTTGATAATGATACCTCACAACCCAGAAGAGAATGTACTGAATAAAAAGCTTCAGCCATTCTCATTACTTGCAATTCAAGTGGATCAAATTACTTACTCGGTAGGAAAGATAGGGGAAAAGCCCCACTCAACAGCCAAGCTGAACTGAGTTGTGATAACTGTGAAAACGCTCCCCAAAAGGACTTCAGCCAATGGTAGTTCTCCAAGTACTCAATCTACAAGATTATACTCAGCTATTCTTATCAACAGAGTTCAAAAACACAAGGAAAACCATTGTCTTTTAAAGGGAAAGGCAAACGATGAATAGAATCAGAAATTATATTTTCTGGATACACTGGTCACAGTATATTATTACTATTGACAGGAATACTAAAGGAAAAATTCAGGTTACTAATGGTCATTTTATGAATATTCAGGTGTCTGCATATGATTCTCTGATTTGCAGAATACTTGACAGAATTGTGCAAAACATATCAGATAATGTCTTTTTTTAAAAAAGGATTTGAAATGTTTCAAATGAGAAAAGTGCACAATTGGTAAAAAAAATGATGCTGTGTTTGCTTAAACATTTAAAAATATTGGTTATAAGAATTACATCTTTCAGTTCAACAAGTAAATATGACAACTTTAATATTGTTTTATAATCTGGTATATTTGATTACATGTATTGGTTAGTTTGTTTTACTTTTTATTTTTTTGTACCTGAATAATTTGTTCTATAATTTTATTGTATAGTTTTATTTTATGATTCCTTCTTTCCCTCTGTGTGTATGTGTATACCCATACTTGAGATTGTATGCCTCTGGCAGGACCCATTGTTTTCAGTTGCTGTACCTGTAAAGTGCCCTGTAAATTGATGGCACTATATAGATAAACAATGATAATAGTAATAATAATGAGGAGGAGGAAACCTTCATCTGTGCCACAGGCACCATGACCCCAAAGATATTCTTGAAATGCAGAGCCAGATTTGGCCACAAGTATCAAGGTAAATCAATGAGCTAATAATGCTAGTAGCGCCATAATTTGTTCAGAAAAAAGGGCAGTTAGAAATATCAAAGTGCTAAATTTCATCCACAGTAGAATTGCTGAAGAGGTCTCACCTGGAGATAACAAAGTACTTGCTGGCAGAGGCTCACCTTCCCAGCACACTCTGTGGCGATACCATCATGACTGCAACAGCTTCAGAACATATTGCCAACTAAAGGTACCGCTTCCATTATGGCATGGCAGAATGCCAGGCATGACACATGTTAGGACTGCATATAGAAGACTGCATATGCAGTATTGCATATGCACATATGCCAAAATAAAAGTGATTTAACCTAATGAATTGTATTAAACTTTCTCAGACAGAGTAGATAATGCCACATAGCAGCCACATTGCAACACGATGCAATAAGCTGTGTGAGGAGACTTTGAGAAAGGAGTAATCAAGGTGATCTAATGTTCAGTTACTGAAATGATAGCTGAAATCTCAACAAAGCCATTGTTGTTGTTGTTGTTGTTGTTGTTGTTGTTATTGGCCTCATTCTCACTACATTTTAAACCAGTTCACAAATCTGTTAAGCTGTTAAAATGACCCTGGTTTGCACTTGAACTGAATCGCTGAAATGATTCAAAGAGGGAGGGCCATGCGCTAGACCCATTTAACCCGTGTCTTTTTGGATAAACCAATTCCATGCAAGTGTGAACCAGATGTGGATTGGAATCAGTTTCAAGAATTGATTTGAAGAATCAAATTCACAAATTGATTCAGTGTCAGTGTGAACAAGATGCAGAAGCAATTTACTATGATGTGATAAGTGGTCGCTGGGTGAGGAAGAGAAATTAACAATATTTGCCACCCTTTGATCCTCATATGGAAGTACGTAAATGTGATTGCATTTATGGAGAGAGAGAAAAACCAGCTGAAAACACTCCAAATTGAACTGATTCATTTGCCAGTGTGAACCACAAGTGAGTTATTTTGAGATACTCTCACAGGAAACTGTTTAAATTGAATTGATTCATTCGTCAATCTGAACCACAAGTGGGTTATTTTATTTTGTTTTACAGTAAGAAAATGCGATCGGGGTAAATGTGGTGTGAACCATGTTCTGCTGCCCGAACCAATCCATCGATTTTGATTGTGAAGCAATTAATCATAAGTGGGAATGAAGCCTCGATTATTATTACTTATATCCCGCCTTTTTCCCAATACATGTATAGGGATTTACCAAGAAACTGCTTCAAGTATTTGCAAATCAAGATGGAAATTAATGCACTTTCTGTTTTATAAGCTGCCTTGCATGATATAAAAAAATAAATAAAGCAAAAAGGCACAGTATAACTGTTGGAAAATGTTTCAATAATTCCAAAGATCTAATGGCTCTTCCTTCCCCCCATCTTATTACTTCTTTGATTTCTCTTGCTTATTAGAACCATGACCAGCTTTTCATTCACTTTCAGTTTTTCCTCTCTCGGTCATGCCTCTTTTTCAATTTTCTATTTGAATGTTAGACTACAACTCTGGAGACCAGGGTCCGAATCCTTGCTCAGACACGGAAACCTTGGGCAAGTCACATTCTCTTAACCTCAGAGCAAGGCAAAGACAATCACTGAACAAATCTTGCCAAAAAAATCCCATGAGAGGGTTGCCTTGTGATCACCATAAGTTAGAAATGAGTTGAAGACACACAACAGCAGCAGCAGCAACAATACCTGCAACAACTTTTTAATTCACTTCATTTGAAAGCTTTCTGTTCTCCACACTTCCCCATTTTTATTAATCCAACATACATTGTGGTATACATGTGGGCCAGGAAGACTTGAGCATTTCTATGATCTTCTATACATTTTTAATACATAAATGTTGGAAGCAATGTTTTAAATAAAGCCACTCATCTGGGAGTAGTAGTTATCCATAAGAATATTATCAGGTGTTACACCCAGGTTTACTCCAATGTAAAGTTCCAATTTTCTCTCTTTAAGCATAGATGGTCCCTATTTTTTGTCTGGTTTTGACTATTGGGAATGCTCTGTTAAAAACTTTATTAGCGCGAATTGCTAGCATTCCCATTTCTGTAAAAAGGCATCTTTGGAATCTCTAAAAGGTCAGTATCATACAGGATAGATGGATAGGTCTAATTGCTAGTGCACAGACATGGAAATACATGTGCATGAACATTAATGCACAATGCAGGATTTGCTTACCATTTTCCATCCTGCTGTTGTTGAGATGTATTTTGAAAGGCTGATAATACAGATTTTTGTTGTTGTTCAGCTAACCAAAAGAACAAACAAATATATAAAATGTATTTATACATTTTAAAACAGTTATACTGTGCCTTTTAAATAGGAATTTTCAATAGGAATATTGGTATTGTTCTCCCATTGAAATTTCCTTCTCTCTCAAAGCGCCAAGGTGAGAAACAGTTATTATATTCCAAGAGATGATAACCTCCTCATCAGTATACTCAGTAGATGCTAATTTGCATGTCTTTCTATGAGTTTAACCATAGCATTTATTTTTATAATTTCCACTTTATTGGTCTCAGCCACACCTTCACTCTTCCTGCATCAGTCTGCTGTTGGTCTCTTATATCCTCCTTTTCAGTCTTCCAATTTCTTTCCCTTCTCCAGCTGCATCTACACTACATAAATAATCCCAGTTGACACCATCTTAAATGCCACGGATCAATGCTAAGGAATACTGGGAATTATAGTTTTGTTGGGCATTTATCTTTCTCTGCCAGAGAGCTCTCATGCCACAACCAACTACAAATTCCAGAATTCCATAGCACTGAGCCGTGGCAGTTAAAGTGGTGTCAAACTGGATTATTACTGCAGTGCGGATGCAGTTTCCATGTTTGAAGAGTGTTTTGCGGAACCTGAAACCCTGTTATCAAACCTTTAGTATTTGTAAGTAAATCTACTTCATGTGCTGTTACAAAGACAACTCAGTCAGCTTCATTTCTCTCCTAGACCATATGTGTGCAGTGTGGGGGTATGAGGCTGGTTGTTGCTTACTTTACGACTGTGAGTAATGGTTACTCTCCTTGTAGAATACACTACTATCTCTCACAAGCCTCAACAATAAATACGGTAGTCGGTGAAACCTAGTAAAGTACTAGCAGAGCTTCACTTCAACTTGGAACAGCTTTGGGAAGAGAAGCAGTAAAATACACAGTTTGCAGTGGCTCCATGCACTGCCTCTGTGAATAATGCTTCTTAGGAATGTACTCTAAGCACCTATGGGCTTTTTTTATTTTATTTTATTTTATTAGTTATACACTAGAAGATGAAAGAGCAGGGCAAGAGTGTTAAGAAAAATACAGATTCTCAGAAGCTAGTCTAGAATAGGTTACTAGAAAATAAATGATGGCAACACAGAGAAAAAATAACCATGAGTAGGAGAACAGGGGGTGTTATTAAGAATGCAAGGCATCCTCTTTCATCTGCTAAATGTTGGAGAGTTCATTAGCATCATGAAGCAAAAGGTTAGTTTCCATAATAAAACTAATTAACTGGTAATATTTTACCTGGACATTTACACTGTACCCCTCACACATCTAAAGTATTTTGCACACATTGAAAATTTGCACCAGATGATAATTAGTCTGAACCACTTCCCTTGATCTGTGGGGGGTTTTTTTCTGTGTGCAGGAGGAAAGGTCTGTATGTGTGCATGCATGCAGAGAGAAAATAAAGCCGACTGGGGCCTTCCTTTGCATCCTTGAACAGGCACACCAAGCCTTCGTCTTCATGGATGCAAAGGAAGCACAGGAGGCTTTATGTGTAAACAACCCCGAGATCTTTTTGATATAGGATGGGGCATAAATGTGTTAATATAAATAAATAAAATAAGGGGACACATTAGGCACAACCCAGGACACCTCAGAGGGTTGTGCCTCCCCCACTAGACCCTCTCCCACCAAAAAAACAATTTTTGCTCCAAATCTCCTCTAAATGTAAAGGTAAAGGTAGTCCCTTGACATGAATGTCTAGTCGTAACCAACTGTAGGGGACGGTGCTCATCTCCATTACTAAGCCAAAGAGCCAGCATTGTCTAAGGACTACTCCGGTGGTCATGTGGCCAGCCTGACTGCATCAAATGCTGTTACCTTCCCACTAAAGAGGTACCTATCTATCTATTTGCATTTGCATGCTTTCAAACTACTAGGTTCGCAGAAACAGGGAACAGTGATAGGAGCTCACCCCATCATGTAGCACTCGGGCCTCAAACTGCCAAATGGGAGGCAGTTAAAGGGATGGAAGGGCAGGGAAGAAGAAATGCTGACACTTGCCTGTTCCTCCTTTCCCCCCCATCCTTCCATGCCTTTAACTGGTTTCCCAAAGCCAATTAAAGGCAGGGTGAAGGAAAGAAGAAGCAAGCACTTGGGGATACACTGTATCTTAAAATACCAATTGTGATAATTTTATGCCAGATCAAATTGTACATAGCTATCAACCTGTAAAAAGTGCCAATGTTGCATTTTTTCAATTTTTCTGAAAATTTCAATTCCCCCTCTCCTGCAAAAATAACCAGAAAAAAACCTGTTTTTCCCCCATGGCTTCAAAATTTCTGGAAATGTTACATCTCTGCACATTCCTGTTCCTTCCCCACCCTCCTTTGCCTTTAATTTGCCATCCCTTGATGCTGAGAGAGTGTGACTTGTGTTTGTGGTGCCTTCAAGTTGTTTCTGACTTGTGGCAACCCTAAGGTGAAACTATAATGGAGTTTTCTTGGCAAGTTTAATCAGAGGTGGTTCACTGTTGCTAGCCTAATGCTGAGAGAGTGTGCCGTGTGTGTGTGTGTGCGCGCGCGTGCCTTTAATTCATTCCTGGCGACCCTAAGATGAAACTATCATGGGGCAAGCTTCATCAGAGAGGGATTTCTATTGCCATCCTCTGAGGCTGAGATAGCATGTGTGATGCCTTCAAGTCATTTCTGATTTATGGTGACCCTAAAGTGAAACTATCAAGGAGTTTTCTTGGCAAGTCTCGTCAGAGGGGGCTTTGCTATTGCTAGCCTGAGGCTGAGAGAGTGTGTCTTGGTTTTTGCCCCCAGAAGACAGAGGTCCTGCCCCCAGAAGTCCTGCCCCGGAAGGCCCCCTCCGGTGTGGGAACACCACTGAGTTTGAGCACTCAGTCTCTAAAAGGTTCACCATAACTGTTCTATATAACATAACATAACATTACAAAGGGAACCAAAGTAGCGGACACTGACAGATAACTAAATTGAGGCTGTCATGATTATGAGAAAACATGGCTCATTGGACAGAGCAATGATGCTGGGAAAATTGGAGGGCAATACAAAACAAACAAAAACAAAACAAACAGCTTCATTTATATACCGCTTCACACTGACATTGCAGTGTCTAAGTGGTTTACAACTGTAAGCTAATTGCCCCCAACAAGCTGGCTACTCATTTTAGCAATCTCGGAAGGATGCAAGCCTGAGTCAAGCTTGAGCCCCCTTGGCTAGGATTGAACTCACAACCTTATGGTTTTGAGTAAGTGGCTGCAGTACAGGCATTTAACCATTGCGCCACCAGATGAAGACATCTCACCAGATGGATGGACTCAATCGGGGAGATAATGGGCCTAAGCCTGCAGATCTGAGTAGAGAGGTAGAAGAAGGGGGTCTTAAAGATGTCTCATGAGTGGAGGTCAACTTGAGGGTAGTTAACAACGACAACAACAAGAACAACAAACCCTTCCTGCAGAATTTTTACACTGGCTGCATTGGAAGGCACTGTGCTTTTTAGTTATTCCATTTTTAAATATATATATATGAATATAAATAACATTAGTAAAACACTTCTTTGCATCCCATTATGACCCACATCCCTCCCCAAGGACAACTGAGAAACAAAAGGGAAAAAATGTGATTATACAGCAGACAGAATTAATAATGTGGTGAGGATAATGATGTGCTTTGCCAAAACTTGCTGTCAACACGCCTTTGTATCATAATATTATGCAAACTCTCCAGTCTTATGTTTAACTAGTCTCATTGTTCATATTTTACAAAGCATACAGTCTTGTCTGAAAAGACTTATCATATATGCTGAAATCTGTTCAGCCATTCTTTCTCAGCCAACATGCTCAGTGCCTCTTTCCTATTTTTCATTAATAATATATACTGCCTCATCTTTTGAATCTTACTCCAAATTATTTTATAACTCAGATTTTATGAACCATACACTGTTGTTTCATATTGTTCAACTGTATCCCAATGTTATATTCACTTTCACCTTTCTCTCCTTGCTTATTTACTTTTTGTGCAAATGGCCTTCTGTGTCATCTATATGTCTATATGGGCACATTATATCTTTTCTCCCAAAGAAGAAAGACCAGCTAGAGGAATGAAAGTAATTTTCTGCATAACTGCAGGGGAAAAAGAGCTTAGTGGTGCCTTCCCTCTATCCACCCAGCTTCTACCTAATGAAGCTGCTTTTCTTCCTTTTGATTTCCTCTCAGTGTAGCCTGGATCTATGTGGTTCTCTGTGTTAAAAACTTGATAGTAGTCATACAGTCTTTTACATCTTGTTAAGGATGCCCCCAAGGTAACTGGGTAAATAACTGGACAATTCCCTCCCGCATCAGGTTACACTTGCTTAAATTAAATGGCTTTTATAAATCACTGAAATTAAATACATGTTGAAAATGTTTTCAAGAATATTACCTTATCAAGATTTCTTTTCAAAAAATACTGCCTTATCAAGTTTTCAGAAGCACTAGTGGCTAAAGGCATTGTGGTTTGTTGCTTCTGCTTCACAATGCCTTGCATTAAACTGATAATTAACCACGATTAAGGAAGATTTGCATGCATTTTTAAGCCACCCATGCAAGTGACTGCTCATTTTTTTATGTCTTATCATCCTCCTACCACTTTTGTTCTCAGTGCATGTTCCTGGCTAAATACTTGCTAATGGATGTAATGTTTGCTAATGTGATTGAAGCAGTGTATCTTTTCCAGTTTTTAGACCAGAATTATCCAAGATGCTGAATCCTATTGCCAAAATCTGTTCATATCCTGGCCAGCTCATTTCAAGCTCTAGATAAAACCTAGAGCAAATTCACCACCTCTGTCACATGGGAAATACCAGCTAACACCCCCACTCCAAAATCATTCATTGTTTGATTTTAACTGAGAAGAGTAGGAGAGACAACAGGTAAAAGGAACTCAAAACTAGGGATGAAATCCCTGGTTTATAAAATAGTGGGACTGGATGGCCCTTGTGGTCTCTTCCAACTCAACGATTCTATGAAATGGTTTATTTTTTTAATTCAGTTAGTCCAATTGAAATATAGATTGAATCCAATAAACTCAATTCTCGCAAATCAACATACTTCAAAATATAATTAGGAAAGAAGCCTCCACCCACCTACAAGAGCATTAACTTTATTTTAATCAATGTGTTATAATACAGTGCGCCCATGTCATATGCGGGCACACTATACGTGGCTTTCAGCATATGCTGAAAGCCGCAAGGGAGTGTGTGGGAGCGCATCCCACACCGCTGCACCACCGCACCACTGCGCCATGCACAAGCCCCATTACTTTCAATGGAGCTCGAGCATACACTTTTTTTTTTTACACAGGGGGAAAAACATCAATATATTGGGCAATTCAAGAAGCTAAATTTGGCATCTTAAAAGGATTTAAAGTACTATGGGAGTCAACACTGGGAAGACAATAAATAAATTAAACAATGGAATTTAATTTGGAAAACTCCAAATTATAAATTACTATCAACACAAATGGGAGAAAATTCATTGAAAATTATACAATGTATACATCGCACACCTAAATCACATAGGATTAATAATGCAATATCTCAACTATTTTGGAGAGGGTGTGGAGAAACGGGATTGGAGCCATATTTGTCTAAGTTGTCCAAAGGTACAAAGATTCTGGGATGAGATCATGGAAAAGTGAAATAGTGAGGAGTGTTACCCAAAAATGTGGGAGGACCTGCGGTTCCCATCAAGTGAGTCAGCATCGCTTTAAATCTTGGGGGAAATTGCTGCACTCAAGGAGGCTTTCGAGAGGCTGGGTAACTTAAGGATCATTTTCACCTGATTATACCAGTACTGTGGAGGACTCCAGGTTTAGTGAGATTTTTATTTAGAAATTTGCAAGATTGCACTCAGACAAACAATCGTAATTCAAATAGAAACACCACACAAAGCTAACCAAAATAGAGTGGAGGCTTAGAGTTGTATAGGGATAATATTTACCTATCCTGAAGAGTAACCATGGAAAGTAGGCTGTAGCTCAGATAGTATCTGAGGTTAACACTGTGAGTGGAAGAGGTTGTCAGTATACACATGGACCAGTGAGTACAAGAGGCTGTCAGTATACACATGGCCAACTGTGAGCACAAACTATGTGTGATGAAGCTATGCCTGGTATTTACATTTATACTGGATATCATAGCCTTGAGGCATACTAAGCACTGTCTTGCAGTATAACAAAACCTGATGGTCTTCCCAGGGAATCAAGGGAGCTTATCTCTTTGCACTCTTAAAATGGGGCTAGATCATTTTAAAGGTAGTCCCTGGCCAGTTACAGACAGGCCTTTGTGGCGCCCCCGTCACGTGCTAGGGGTTGGCCGAGGACCTAGTGTCCATACCGGCCTCACCTCTATCACGTGACGAGGGCGTAAAGATAGTGGCGCCCTATACACATGTGCGCTGCCATCTTTAGGTGCTGGATGCATAGCATCCGCATGTCGCACCCTGGATGTGACGCCGCGAGTGCGCGGCGTCCCATCTGGAGCGGAAGAAGAAGCGCCATTTGGGGGCTTCTTTTTGCTCTGCAAGGGAGCCGTGCGGTTTGGCTGCTGCAGCTCCCTTGCGGAGCAACTGGCAGCAGTGCGAGACTGCCCCTTCTGGGCGGTCTGTAACGCACCTCTGTCTCCTTTTGCATTTTGGGGTTTGTAGTTCAGTGAGGCTTAAGAGCTCTCTGGCTGAATATTCTAAATTCCCCTTCCTAAACTACAAACCCCAAAATGCAACAAGACGCAGAGACTGCATTTAAAGTGGCTTAGTCCCATTTTAAGAGTGTAAAATAATAAGCTCCTACAATGAGATTCCATAATGACCAATGGTTTTAACTTCAGAGTGTAAGCAATCACCCCCCATGCATTTTTGATGCTTCTATATTTTTATGTTCCACCTCTGGTGCCAGCATGTGCTTTGGAGCTTGCAATGGCCTTTTAAACACCAGGAAAGAAGTATTTGAATGAGGAATATAGACCACAGACATGTGGATGGCCTAAACATTAAAGATAAAAAGGGTTTGCTAAATGAGGCAAACCCCCCCCCCCCAAAAAAAAACCCAGATCTGCAATTTCTACTGAAAAGAAAGCAGAGGATGGGTTCTCACCAACAGATCATATAAGATTGTGGTCCCCTTTATTCCTATTGTGCTCCCAAGTACTTTTCCTGTCCACACATTCACTAGCCCACTCATTGCTCTGAGCCATTCCTGCTTTCCATGGTCCATTCTTGGAGACAGATGGATATTACCTCTAACCCAGCCTTCAGTCTCTCATATCCCCTTTCAGATTTCTATTTCAGTTAGCTCTGAATGCTAGAAGTTAGAGTGAGTTATTATAGTGTTCATGTTCTTTCATATTTATTCCAAATGAAAGTTCTTGAAGGAGTTGATAC
Organism: Sceloporus undulatus; assembly: GCF_019175285.1. NCBI lineage: Eukaryota > Metazoa > Chordata > Lepidosauria > Squamata > Phrynosomatidae > Sceloporus > Sceloporus undulatus. Next base: position 95,163,464 of record NC_056526.1, read on the forward strand.
AGGCTGGCACAATACACCGCCTTCCCAGTGGTGTGGGGGCGTGGCGTATGCATGACTCATGCCCTAATGCTGCCCCGAAGCTGGCATTACACCACTCTGCTGCCCACACAGGACAGCTTTTCGGCACTCTAGTGGCCTGACATTTAGACGCCTCATGCCACAGAAGTGTCAAAAAGTTATTTTTATTACATATGTTATTTGCGTTTTTTCCATATTCATGGAGGTCCTAAGCCTCTAACCCCAGTGAAAGTGGAGAGACGAGTGTGCAACCAACCATCTCAGTATCTGATGGAGATGTAAGGTGGCCTGCATAAACTATCCATTCCAAAAGTTGCTGAAGCTTTGTGTGCAAACTCTAATTAGAAAAGCAGCCCTGGGGTCAAGATGTTGTGTGAACGTCAGGATCAGGGAAACTAAACCCAGCGTCTTAATATCAATTGTCACCATTGCTGATTTTCTACATAGGTTTCATAAACACATTCCTAAAACAACTTTACTCCAGTTTCTGTCAGTGTGATACTAGAGACTGCTTCTTGGTTAAACCCTGGGAGAAATTAACTTTCATGTAAGTGCTATACTTTTAATGTGGTGGGGAAGGTTGAATTTGATCATTTTTCCATAACCTTCCAGACTTCTGAGTCTACGATATGGCCTGCAAAATTGTTTCACAAGTAGCTATAGAGAGCTGAGATGAAATCATATATGTTTGTATAAGTAATCTTCCCCCCTTGTTTTATAATTAAACATTTAAAGTTCAGATTTGGCACTAAATTTTGAGATATGATTTCTAGAAACAGAAATTGGGCTTTGAAGTTTGAACTACAATGCCTTTTTCCCACCTGTTCAATTGAATTTTTCCTCTTTGTGGTAAAATATCTCAATGAGGGTGAAACAAAACAGACTCATTGCTTTTGCAAGTTGGCTATTCCATAAAGTCCTTGCGAGGATGACACTGGAGGTTAGGCCTGGGAGAAGCAACATACTCTGAAGTGCGTTATTTGTCTGTTGCCATGACAATGGAGATGCTGCCCAACAAGAATAGAAGAATATAGGCAACAGAAATTCATTTCATAATGTTGTATTTCTGTTGAACATGTGAAGGAAACACAAACTGGGCATCATCTAGGAAGCTGCCTTTAAAAATTAGAAGTGGCTGGGGGAAAAGAGATAGCCTCAAGTCTAAGAATGCCCCCAACAGAAGAGCCTTGCACATCCAAACATATATTTCTGTTTCCCCTACACTTCTTAAATCTGATAGTTAACATTTCCGCTATTGTCTGATGTTGCTGTTGATGCCTGACTTATGACAACCCTAAGCAAAACTATCATGGGGGTTTCTAGGCAAGATATTTATTCAGAAGGGGTTTGCCATTACCATCTTCTGAGGCTGAGAGCATGTGACGTGCCCAAGGTCACCCCGTCAGCTGAACTGGGATTTGAACCCTGGTTTCCCAGCATCCTACTCCAGTGCTCAAACCACTACACCATGCTGGTTTCTGCTGTTGATACTGGAGGAGGGGGCATACAAATAAGTTTCAACTGCCAATATTGGATATACAACTGTCACATTTTAAGAATCAGTTTTGATAATATTCTCACTCTTACAACAAAGACTGAAACTGGGGAGTTAGAAAATTTGTTTTATTGCAAATATGAGGTCTTTTCCTTTCAGGCTTGAACAGATGTCTTAACATAGAGAACTGCAATACATATGTGAACACACAAGATGGCAGAAGATATTCAGGAGATAGTGAACCTAAGTTATGTATAGTTAAAGGTGCCTCAGTCCTATTGATTTCAGTCTGTTAATTTATTTTCTCATTTACATTCTGCCTTTAAAAATAAAAATATATAGCACAGAAATTCTGGTTTTGTCTCCTTGTTGAGAAAAATCAGGGATGAACTGGTTCAGAGAGCATTGTCTTTGGATGAATCCAGGCAGAGGTACAATGGACCCTTGTTATACGCTGGGGTTTGGTTCAGGATCTCCCATGTATAACAAAATCCGTGGATGCTCAAGTCCCATAAAATATGACATAGAAAAATGGTGTCCCTTATAAAAAATGGAAAATCAAGGTTTGATATTTGAAATTGATACTTTTTGGGAACATTTTCAAATTGTGGATGCTTGAATCCATGTATAAAAAATCAGTGTATAAGAAGGGCTGACTGTACTTCCCATACTTGCAAATGCTACAGCTTTTGCAGAGTGGGAGAATACTACCTGTTTCATAAGAAATTTGACTTCTCTGTCACAAAGGGTACACCTTGCCCAGTGAAAATGGAAGGAAAAGCAAGTTTGTTTCTGTTTACTCATCACTTCTTATGTCACAGAGGGAAAAGGAGGAAATGGGTGCATGCACCACAACTTGTTTGCAAGTCAGGCTGCCTTCCTTGTCCTTTGTGGAGATCTAGGACTAACTGGCTCCTGCAGACAACAGAAAAAGCAAAGAAAAAATTCTCATAGCATGCATTCCCCATTGCACCTGGGAAATAGTCCCCTACTTTCCTGCTCACAGAAGGTATTCCTTTTGCTCCCTCCTCTCACTGGGAAGAAAGGCAAAGAAAGGGGAATAGTGAACAGGATCTTGTGTATGCACACACTGATTTCAGCACCCAATGAAGTTAATTAGATCATCCTTCATGAGAAACACACCACGTCTCCTTTCTTGGTGTGGGGATACATGCATGCAGATGTCCCCCATAACCAACAACAAGTCTGTCAGAACATGTAACAAAAGTGTGGTTGAGGGGATGCAGATAGTCAGGACTTCACGCCAGGACCAGGACCGTCACCAGTATGGGAAGGGAAGAAAAGCAGCAAGGGACTGTGAAAAAACAAAATGTGTGCCCAAAGAAACAACTACAGATGGAAGTATCTAATTGCTGTTAACTGCCATCAAATCAACTGAATGTGGCAAACCATAACGAGTGACTGCCCAGTCACCGTGTCACAGCACTGTCACAGCTCTGCTCAGCAATTGCAGATTCCTGTCATTGAATTCTAGCATTAGTTTAGTAATCTGGGCCTCTAGGGATTGTTCAGCTTTGATTTACTCTAAGATACATTTATTTGTCTTTTTAGCAATCCATGGTATCCATAGAACTCTTCTCCAGCACATTTCACATGACTTGATTTTCTTCCTATTAGCTTTCTTCACTGTCCAGCTTTCACAACCATACATAGAAATTATAAACACAATGGCATGGGCAATCCCAACTTTAGTATTCAATGGTATATCTTGACACTTCAGCGTCTTGTTTAAGGTCCTTCATAGTCACCCTTCCAAGGCCTACTCTTCACCTGATTTCTTATCTGCAGCCTCCATTCTGATTAATGACTAACCAAGGTATGGAAAATCTTGAACTATTTCAATGTTTTCATTGTCTGCTTTAGAGTTATATAAATGATCTCTGCTCATTATTTTTGTTTTCTTGATGTTTCACTGAAAACCTATCTTTGCACTTTCTTCTTTGACTTTGTTTAGTAATCATTCCGAGTCTTTGCTATTTTCTGCTAGTAATATGGAGTCATCTGTATATCTTAAATTATTGATGTTCCTTCCTCCAGCTTTGATCTATCCTTCCTCCAAGTCTAATCCTGCTATACATATGATATGTTCAATGTACAAGTTAAACAAAGGCCCGTTACAGACGGGCACGAAAGTACGCGCAGAGCGCGTACTAGGGTTAAAAAGGGGTGGTGCTTCTGCACCCCTAACCCTAGTGCGCGCTCCGCACACACAAAATGGCGGCTGCCGTTCCACACAGCCACCGCCATGAGGATGTCATGACCGCGCCGCCTCTATACGGGGTGGCGCGGACGTGACGTCCTCGCTCCGCGCCAGGGCGCATAATGCGCCCTTTCCGTGGAGCAGGAAGGAGCTCCGTTTCAGAGCTCCTTCCAGGTTTGGTCCACTGGGCGCAGCCTTCACCCGGCTGCGCCCAGCGGACCAAAGGAGAAAGGGGCCAAGCGGCCCCTTTCTCCTCCTCCCCGCCGCCACAGGGTGTCCTTGGGGCTTGAAGCCTCAGGGACACCCCTTTTCAGGTTGCGGGGAAGCGGCGTTTTGCCGCTTCCCCGCAGCCTGAAAAGCAGTGGATCAGGGCCTCAGCAGCTGCCGTTCTGGCCGCTGAGGCCCCGATACACCGGGGAAAGGGGTGGGTGCAGCCCGCCCCAAAGAGGCGGTCTGTAACCGGCCAAAGTGATAAAAAGCAGCCTTGCCTGACCCTCTTGTTAACTGGAAACCATACAGTTTCTCTCAGAATAATCAAAAGTTGTGGCACACCCATTTCTTTAAGAGGAATCCATAGTTTTTCACGATCAAACAATCAAAGGCTTTGCTATAATATATGAAGCACATACTGATTTTCTTGTAAAATTCTTTGGTGCGCTCCATTATCCAGTGTATGTTTGTAATATAATCCTAGTGATCTTTTTTTACTGAACCCAGCTTGAACACCTGGTATTTCTTGCTCCACATATGGTAAAAGTTTTTATTGTAGAATTTTGTGCTCATTTTGCTCACATGGAAAAGTAACGTAATGGTCTTGTGGTTACTTCAATCCCTGGTGTCTTCTTTCTTGGAGATTGGAATGGATATTGAACATTTCCAATCTGCAGGCTATTGTTTTGTTTTCCATATTTGTTGACATATTCTACTACAGGTAGCATAACCTTCACCCTGTTTGGATTACCCCAGTGTCACTTTTGTTGTGATTTCCAGTCATTTAGCTAGCACAATTCCCCAGTATGTGTGTGTTGCTTTTTCAGGGCTAATGATTCTCATACATTTGACAGCTTACCCTTTGGATTTGTTCTGGACTGAAGATGCAACAGAGAAAGGAATTTTCTTGCATGATGGGGTGTTGAATTTGAAAGCTATTACATACAGAAATATGCAGTTCTGCCAAACTGTTGTGTACATAACTTTGAAGCACCAGTACACTGTGAAAGATGTCCAATGATGTGCACATTTACAGAAAAATCAACCATTGGTCTGTGATTATATTAGTCTACCTCATCAAAAAAATTGCTTTTGACGTGTATTGAAAGCAAAGAGAGAGGCTCCTTCTCCAGCATGTGTTTGACAAAGCCAGGTTGATCTGCCATGTAGGGAGATGGGGGCCAACACTTCTTCATGTTCCCTTCACCAACTCTCCACTTTTTCATCTTCCTTTTCTTTGTCCAATTATTGTAGGAGGAGGGAGAGAAAATGAAAACCCGCCTTGAAAAACAATGGTGGCAGGAACAGCTTGCCTGTTGGCCTGCTAGCCATGCTGTGTTTTGGACTAGATGCCTTTTCTAGAACATGTAGTGGGGATTGTGGTAGTAACAACAGCAGGAATATTTCTGTTGGAGTATTTCCAGCAGGGGACAATGACAAAGATGCATAGAATACAGTATGCCCTTGGTATCTGTTGGGGTTTGGTTCCAGGACTCATGCCCGCCCCCCATGGATACTGAAATTTGTGGATGCTCAAGTCCCATTATGTACAATGGTGCAGTAAAATGATGTCCCCTATATAAAATTGCAAAATCAAAGTTGGCTTTTTTTATTTTTAAAAATGTTTTCAAGCCATGAATGGTTGAATCCATGGATGCAGAATCTGTGGATCTGGAGGGGTAACTGTATGTTGTTGTAATCTGTCTATATAATGTATACTGCTGTTAACACCCATGCATTTTTCTTCTGAGTCATAATATCATTTCCAGGTTCAAAGCTCCCATCCCCCAGAAAACCAGTCTTCTTGAAAGTCAGGAAACAGTGGGCCCGTTGCCACTACACAGTTATAGCACAATATTCCACTTTAACTGCTATGGCAAGATTGTGTGGAATCCTGGAGTCTGCAGTTTGGCCACAGGCACTGGAGCTCTCTGGCTGCTAATTCTAAATACACCCTCCCTAACCTGCAAATTCCAGGATTCCCTAGGATGTTGTCATGACAGTTAAATTGGGATATAACACCATAATGATATAATATGAATGAACCCCTTGTTGGGAAGAAGAATAGACAAATGAGAATTTTGAACAATTTTCGTTTGGTAGTCAAACGTCTTAAAACAGTGATACCCAAAGTGGGCCACCTGCTAGCATTGGAAAGATCCAGGGAGGTGGTGAGGGGAAAGGGGGGGGGGGGGAAGGGGGGGGCCTCAGTCAAAGTATTGGTATGAAGAAAGAAAAGGGGAAACAGAGTCCTTCGCTTTGGAGTAGCTGCTGTAGTTAAAATCTTTCCCTTTCCCATCCATGACAATCCCTAGTCCAGAGCATGTGGCTTCTGTCAACCTCTTACACACACACTGGCTGCACCCCTTTCTGCCCCAGTGAAGAGGGACTGAGAGTCCTTTCTTGCCAGGGAGAAGTTCATCCCTTTGCACCCAGTCGCTTTGGGATCAGCAACGGAGCAGCTGGCAGAGCAGTGACTGAGAGGTCTCTTGCCCGCACTGGCCTTTGCCACAAGGCTGGCATGGGCGAGAGACTTCTTGGTCACTTCTCAGCCAGCTGCTCAGTGGCTGTTCCCAAGGTGACCTGATGCAAAGGGAACAGTGACCAAGATTCGTTGTTTTGAATTTGTAGGATTCAAGAAATATCCATGGGTGGCCACTAGGATTGTCAGCCAAGAGGAAAGAGTGTGGTAGCTTAGAAAAGTTTATTGACCTCTGTCCTAAAATGTTGTGCAGAAATTATTCTACAAAGAAAAACACATTTTTGTACACATGCAAAACATTAAAAATGTTTTTAAATACTATTTCCTATACATGAATCTGTTTTCTGCCAACATCTCCCCCCAACAAATAAAAAGATACAAGCGTTCCCACACCCAATAATTTTTCCTAAACACTCTATGATATCTGAATACAGTGCCACAACAGGGAGAAAACTATTGTAATTATTCATCCTCTCATGCAAGGATGAAATAATTGAAGATTTACATCCCTAAGCATGACATTTAGAAGCCTACACAGAGCAATGGAAAATCCTGTGAATGTGACAGCATCAACGCAGAAGAGTGTTGTAATCAAGAAGCACAAAGAGAAATCCAACAAAATTTTGTTTGGCATGAGAGATGAAAAACAAAACAAACAAAAAAAAAACCAAACACCACAGATGAACAAAAACAGACACACACACAAAAAAAGCTGATGTGCAGACAAAGAACTGTAGTATTAAGAAACTCAAACTGGATATTATGACTAAGATATTTGTCCTTATACCCCACGGAAAATTTCTATGTTTGTTAATATAAAGATTGTGTGACAGCCTAATTTTTGGGTTTTGCACGGTCTTTCACTGAGTAGGGAGACAGTTCTAACAAATAAGTAGATTTATATTTTCAAAAACTTGGGCATTGAACACATTTTTATTTCTTGCTCCCAGAAATCTCAGGGGCAACTCCAGCTAAAGTAAAGCCTAATTTGAATACTTGCAAATCACTCACTCCCTGTTCCATGTGAATATTATATGGATACTAACAGCTGGTGAATGATGTTTACAGTGCACTCCGAGTTGTGTAGTGCACCGAGGGAAGGAGTTGAGTTTCTCCAGCTTTTGGTTCATGCTATTCCCCCTAATATCATTTCTCAGTGTCCCGATGTGCAGTACTTTGGGAAATCTCTTAGCTGAGTCACTGTCAGGCTGAAAAGACTCGCTGATCATAGTCATGACTGACAATGCAGGATCTCGACCAATATTTTTATCTGTTGCTATCATCCTGCCTTTTCACCAGTCATGGGACTTAGGGTAGTTTACAAAATTTAAAATAGATACAAAACTTCCACATCACTAAAACATACAAAAGTTAAAATAGAATTAAACTGTAAGTAGTGTAGTGGTTTGAGTGTTGGACTACGACTCCTGAGACCAGGGTCTGAATCCCAGCTCAGCCATGTAAATCCACCATGACCTTGGACAAGTCACACTCTCTCAGCCTCAGAGAATGGCCATAGCAAATACTCTCTGAAGAAACCTTCCAAGAAAATCCTATGATAGGTTCACCTTAGGGGTGCCAGCAGTTGGAAATAAATTGAAGGCATACAACAAGAACAATTAAAAGCAATGTAAAAGAAACACAAGACATGTGGAAATCAGCTGTTAAAAGGCCTTCCCTCACGAGCTGTCAATTCCCAAGGCCATTTGCACAGAAACACACAATCTTTGCCTCTTGCAAAGAAGGGGCCAATCTAGCCTCTCAAGGAAGGCAGGAAAGCAATCTCTCGGAAATCTGTTTTATTGGTTTGTGATCACCTTTTAGTTATTTTAGGCAATAACTAAAATGATGTGATGATGACGACACAAACAATAATCAAGAGAAGAAGAAGAAACCAGAGACTGTAAAATAGAAAACTGTTGGCAAACTCTGAAATTTTAAGTGAAACACAGGCAGAAGGGCATAAAACATGAAAAAAATCCTGCCATTATGCTTCCTTAAATACTAGAAAATACTGGACTTATATTAATAATGGGCCTAAACAGACAGGCCAAACTAAAGCTGCTACGGGTCACTTGGAGATATGCTGTTTATGATGCGTGCATCCTAAGAGTCTGAAAGCTGCACCAAAGCCACACTCCAATCCTAAGGACTGGAGCACAGCTTTGGTACAGCTTCTGGCCTCTTAAGATGCGAGTGTCATTTAAACAGCATACCTCCAAAGTGACCCAAAGCAGCTTTATTTTGGTCTGTCTGTTTGCACCCAATGTAACTTTGATCTATATGTTGAATTATTTTTCAATGTAATTTGGTTTTACTCTCATTAGCAATAAAGGGGGGGGGAAGGTAACATTATGAGAACTAAGGAGATTATTGCACCCAAAAATCCTGCCGGGATAGACACAGGATTGAAAAAAAATCAACAGGTGTTATGCACGCAGCTGCGGCGGGCGAATGCAACCGTATGCAGCCCAGACCCCAGCCACATTTATCCATCAGCTTTTCAAAAACAGCAATTTTGAAAAGCTGCTGGATATGTGTGGCTGGGGTCCAGGCGACATAGGGTTGCACTCACCCGGCCGCATGCAGTAACACCTGGTTTTGACTTTTCAATCCCGAATCAATCCTGGCGGATTTCCAGCTGCGATTATCTCCTAAATTACTTGTAATTTTTTATTTCCAATTCTGAAGATAACCTAAAACACGCTTTATTTTAATAAGTAGTAAGATTGTTACTTAATGTCAAAGCTTTTATAAACACATGCAACAGTTGCACAGTCGGCTCTTCTTATACACTAATTTTTTATACACGGATTCAAGCATCCATGGTTTGAATATGTTCAAAAAAGTATAAATTTCAAATATCAACCTGATTTTCCATTTTTTATAAGGGACACCATTTTGTACGTCATTATATTTAATGGGACCGCAGCATCCATGGATTTTGTTACCCAGGGGAACTTGGACCAAACCCCGCGTATAACGGGTCCACTCTATAAATTACAACAGCTGAGAATTTAAGGCTTGGGTAAATAAAACTTGTGTGCCTTTTGACCTGCCTGACCACAGACTACTTTATTTATTTATTTATTTTTATTATTTATTTATTTATGGTATTTATACCCCACCCTTTAGCCCTAATGGCTATCAGAGGCCCCATACAGACTGCCAAAATAAAGCTGCTTCAGGTCACTTTGGAGGTATGCTGTTTAAATGATGCATGCATCCTAAGAGTCCGAAAGCTGTGCCCAAGCAGCGCTCTACTCCTTAGGACTGGATTGTGGCTTTGGCATGGCTTCCGGACTTTTAGGACACATGCATCATTCAAACAGCATACCTCTAAAGTGACCCGAAGCAGCTTTATGTTGGCCTGTCTGTAAGGGGCCCGAGCAACCTTTCCTCCTCTAATCCATCAAAGGAGGATCAGAAGCACGTTCAAATGGAAACGAGGGTCATGTAGCCCGCATCGCGCTTCGCAGCAAACTGTAGTGGGAATGGGCTCTGACTTCTTATTCTTCACTTATCAGTTTCTTTTGTTTTTTAATTCAATCAGAAGAAACAGCTTTGGAGCTTGAAGACACCGATCATCATTAGTTCAGGAAGATGTAAAGGTGCTTGCTGACTCTTATTTATGGGGGAAATGAGATCAGAAACTTTTGTGCCCTTAAAAACCTTTGCTCCCCCCCCCACACACACACACTTTTGTCAACCACAGTTTTCCCAATGGGAGGAAGTAGATCCCAGTAGATGATCCCAACAGGTGTCAAGGAAATGATACATTCATCATGTTTTCAGGAAAAAAAGAGTGAAAGTTTCCTGTTTAACATAGCATGTGATTTTTATTTATGTATTTGCATTTGCAGCACTTTGTTTTCTGATACATCACTGGAAGGAAAGTTTGCAGATCTCATTGTTGGGTCATGTATAGCTGACTCAAGAGATGGGAGGAGAAACATGTTAATTGTAGTTTACTGTATATCCATTTGGTCTGATTTGATCCTTTGTAATGACAACCTTTTTAGCCTTTTCAGCATAACCATCAGTCTCCAAATTATCTGAAAATGGTTCTTCTAATATTTATGAACTGTTCCTCAGATTAATTTCCAGTGCAATGTCCTATTTAATGTCTCTGCACTTTTCTTCTGCAGAATTAATTTAGAAAATGAATGAAGTCAAAATGAATTGGACATAAGCCATTACTTTGCTAGTAATTGGTGATTTATTAAGTCAGTAGGATTTGAGATTTTGAAAAGTTGACTAAATATAGCAGTTTCTTTTCGCAATCATTTTTAAAAATTATTATGGCACGATCCAGTTGACTTTACAGACTTTTAAATCCTGCTGATTTTGGTGAGAGAGCACATACTTGTTGCTTTCATTTAAAATCCAGTGGGACTTCAGGTAGTTTACTTTTGACTGGCTTGTGCTTCCATTTCAGAAATTAAGTTCTTTGGAATTTTAAAAAGCTCTCAGAAAAAGAAAATACCATACAAAATAATACTGAGGAAAAAAACAATGCAACTATGAACCAAAACAATACAGTTAAACCTACAATTTTATAAACCAACATGGTTTGAATAGCAACATCTGCAGAAAGGTTGGCTATAAGTAACTATTCCAATCATTCTTACTTCAGAGAAGTAGAATTAAAAAAGAAAAGTTTCCATTCTGATTTGAAGGTACAGAGAGAATGACTTGCCACACTTCTTCATACAATCTGGGATGATTTCCAGTAATGAAAATATTATACATCAAAATTAATACAATGAAACCATAAAATTAAATCCATAAAGCTGAACCAGACAGATTAATCTCTTGAAGAGGAAAATGAAGCTTTCTTAAGTAGACATCTCTTAATGTGCCTCCTGAACCATAGTTACTAAGCAACAGTTGTGAATTCCAGGTCTCTCTCAGTTACAATAATGATGACTTAGAATCCGAACAGACCTTAGGACTGGAGCGTGGCTTTGGCGTGGCGTCCGACCTCTTAGGATGCATGTAACATTTAAACAGCATACCTCCAAAGTGACCCGAAGCAGCTTTATTTTGGCCTGTCTGTTTGGGCCCTCTCTTAAAGCAAAACTACAGCCCGTTACAGACGGGCCTAAAAGTGCGCACTCCGCGCGTGCTAGGGTTAGGAAGCGGTGTCCTTTCCGGATGCCCCCAACCCTAACACGCGCGGAGTGCGCACAAAATGGCTGCGGCCGTTCCACACGGCCGCCACCATTATGACGTCACGACCACGCCGCCTCTATACGGGGCGGCGCGGACGTGACATTGTCACACCGCGCCAGGGCGCATAAAAGGAGCTCCAAAACGGAGCTCTTTTTGCCATTTGCATCGCTGGGTGCAGCCTTCAGACGGCTGCGCCCAGCGACGCAGAGGAGAAAGGGGCCAAGCAGCCCCTTTCTCCTCCTCCCCACCGCCGCGGGGTGTCCTTGGGCTTGAAGCCTCAAGGACATCCCTTTCCCCGCAGCCTGGAAAGCGGTGGATCGGGACCTCAGCGGCTGCGCTCTGGCCACTGAGGCCCCGATCCGGCGAGGAAAGGGGCGGGTGCAGGCAACTGCTTTTCGGCGGTCTGTAACCCGCCTACATTTTGCAATTGTGATTGGATATGTGTGCCTCATTTGTAGCCTTTCTTTCCGGGAAATACACACAATCTCTTTCTCAACTCCAACAACCTACAGCAATAAAATAAATGTAGGCATATGTGCACACCAATGGCACAACCTTTTCACGATGGTGGGATTGCAAGCTCCTGTGAGGAAGTAGTGTTGCTGGGACGGTCTCCAGTGTCAGACGGGTTTTTGCTGTGTTAAACAACTACTGGGCAGATGCAGCAGTGGAGGTGGACGATCTCTCAGAGACAACAGCAGTGGCACCATAACTAATCCTTGGTAGCAAAGGAAGGAAAATATATGCTATATGGAAAAGAGTGGTTAAAAAAAAGATAATGTCATTCATTCATTCATTCCAGAAATTTGATTCAGAATGGCCAGAAATCAGATTCATCAGCCTCCTGATTTGGATCAGGAGGTTTAACTAGCCCTCAGCCCTTGTAGAAGCTGAATGCATGGATCCTGAAACTGATTGGTGATACCTGTTGATGCCAGGGAGGTTATGAAGGCCTGACTTGTTCCAAATAGGGTCTGTAGCCACCACCCACAGCAATGTTTATAACTGTGGGTAAAATGGCTGCTTCTCTGTTCCTTCTGCCTCTTTCTAAAGCTGCATCTTCAGAAAAGGCATCTCTTTCTGAAGCTGAATGTCAATAAGAGGCACATTTCTTTTTGTGCCGAGATGATGGACCGAAGGGTCAGACAGCAGAGAGAAGATAAAAAAATACAAATAAGCAATAGACATTTAAAACACAAATAGCCAATAAAGTGCAAAAGCCACCAATGTGCTTTCCTTTGTGATTAATAAAAGCAATAAATACATTTCCTTGGTGGATCCTTTTTAAAAACTTGTCTAAGAGCGTTTGCATGAGTTGACCTTTCTTATCCTTTCCAGGCCTATAACTATAATTCCTCCCAAATTTGAAAAGAAAGTAAGTAATGGGGATAAATCATTTCTGACAGGCATGATTGGGCAATAGCACTATAGGACAGAGTGAACTCCCAACTCAAGCAGGGTAAGTCATGCTCGCTTATGAGGCTGAATGTTAATAAGGGGCACATCAATGGGCCTCTGCCAAAAGTTACATCATGGTGATATAAAACATTGCCATTTCCCTGAAAGTGAACTCAGCTCTGGTGGTCAGCAATTTTTATTTTATTTTATTTCTGTATTTATTTATTGGTTAGGCTGAGTTGGCTTCTAGTTCAGTGGATGGTTATAGTATGCAGTGCTAAGAATGTGGGACGTCTCCAGAAGAGTAAGGAGTCTAGCTGAGGAGAAAATTATGGTACACATTCTGCCTCAGAATATTATTGGAACCTAGAGATTGGTGTGCAAGAATTAAGCCTTTCAAATCTCACTTCAGATATTATTTTTCACCATTATTGTTATTATTATTGTTAATAGTAGTAGTAGTCGTAGTAGTATTTTTTTAAAAAAACAAACAAACATATAAGCACTTTGGTTTTATATGCTTTCGAATGTACTCCAGGTTATGTGACCCTGTTACTTATTTATCCAAGCACATTGTTACAGTACAGAATCCCAGCATATGGATGAGTATGCCAATTTATGCCAGACTTAGGAGTTTATCGCTCACCGTTTTAAAGTGGCTCCAGCCTCCCAAGATGGAGGTGGGGATTATCGCTCACTATATTGCTGCTGAACCGCCAGCTGCCAGCCGCCATCAGCCAGGGTCCAAGATGGGTCCCAGCTGTGCTCCGCCAGCACTTTTTAGAAGTCAAAAAGCTTCCGACTTCTAAACAGTGCTGATGCAGTGTAGCAGGGAACTGGCTTGGACCCGGGCTAATGGTGGCCGGTGGTTAGGTGGCAATTTAGTGAGTGATTAACCCCCACCTCCATCCCGCGTCCCAGCTCCAGCCCAGGAGGGTGGAGCCAGTTTAAAAAGTGATTAAACAGTGATAAACTCCATAGATAGAAAGATTAATATTGGGGTAATTGTCAGTCAAATGAGAATGTAAAATGACACTATAGAAATGGCAGAGCAGGAGCCTGGAAGGCTATAGTGCTGGGGATAAGGTGACTCATCCATGTTTGGCAATGAAATTGATAAACAAGGCAAAAAGAAGTGATGCAAAGGACAGATATCATTTCCTGACTTGGGCAAACACAAATCCATAGGATTTCAGTTGTTAGTGAGTTGCCAAAAAGAGGCACAACTTACCTCTTGTGTTTGTCAGTTGCAATGCAAGTCCTAACATGGATATTAGATTGTTTGTACAAAGTTCTCCAGCATGATCAGCCAAATGGCTGATCCAAATAGCTCTTTACAAACAGAACTAGACCCTTTTTTATCTGGCACTTGTTTTTGACACTAAATGTAGGGTAAACATGTTTTTATTAGGCATATCCAAGCAAACACACTATTGGTTCAAAAACTAATTTTGGCCAAGAGACTTGAGAGGTGCTTCTACACAAATGTTCAAAAAGAATTCAGATATTTTCCACCGACTGAAGATTTTTTGATAGCTGCTTCTGCAGACTTGCTTCTTGACCACCTACCATGGTCTTAAAGCTGACAATCCACATAGGGGTCATAAACTGCTTGTTTGGTCTGCCAAATGGTGCTTCTGTCCATGTAGTATTCAATGGTCATTTTATTGGGGGGGACAACAAAACAGTGGCCCTGGGAAGAGAGGTTTGACACCACAGCAGAACAGAAAACAATGCTAGTAAAGAGACAACAGTAAAAGCCAAATGGGTTTATTTTCAAATAGGACACACCAACATGAGGGATTCCCACCTAGAAAGAATGAACAATGACTGCTCATACTCTCATTCACTTATATTGTTTGAAACAAAGCAATAGCATTTACATTTCTATACCACTCCATTGTGAACTAAGCACTCTCTAAGCAGTTTACAACCTCTAAACCAATTGTCCCTTACAAACTGGGTAATCATTTTACTGACCTAGGAAAGGATGGACGGCTGAGTCAACCTGGAGCCCTCTGGGACTGAACGCGAACTTGGTGGCTGCAGAAAGAAAGGGCCCAAACAGACACGCCAAAATAAAGCTGCTTCAGGTTACTTTGGAGGTATGCTTTTTAAATGACACAAGGATCTTAAGAGGCTAGAAGCTGCACCAAAGGTGCACTCCAGTCCTTAAGACTGGAGCATGGCTTTGGTGTGGCTTCCTGCCTCTTAGGACACATCATTTAAACAGCATACCTCCAACGTGACCCGAAGCAGCTTTGTTTTGGCCTGTCTGTTTGGGCCCAAAGAAAGCAAAGGGTCCTATATCCATAAGTATAGATTCTTTTGTAATTCCATAGGTGAGATTTGTATGTACTGTCATGCAAATAACATATAAGTGTAAGAACAGGTATGATGGACTGGGAACAATGTTCAGACTGTCTTACTGTGTCAAGAATGGAGAGAATCTTCTTGGTGGCAGTTCCTTGGTTCTAGAATTCCCTTTGTAGGGAAGATAACCCCCCCCCCCCCCAATATATACAGGATTTGGTAAATGTTTGTTCATAAGGGAAGAGCTTTTAATAATATACTGTATTGTTTTTTCTGCCTGTCTTTCTAACAAATATGTTCTAAAGTGTTTTTACTGCTATAGTTTAATCACACTTGGACAATAATGTTTTGTATGTTTTTACTTTTAAGTGTCTTTTTATCTGTATCTGTTTTAGTTTCTGTAAACTTCCTCGAGTCCTAATTCTAGGCGAAATTTTTTAAAATTAAAATTAAAAGTATAAGGGTAATTTCCTAACTCCAGTGTTGTGGTTATATTAGGATATACCAGAAAGTTTCAGCATCCCTAGCTTTGAATGGGTGACTGGGTCCACTAATATCCTATGTCAGTGCCAATACTGCTTCATCAGCAGGCTGTTTAGTGAAGCTGCAGTTGAGAAAGCAAACACTCTTTTCGTTACAGATCCTGTCTCAAGTTGTTCCTACCAGAAGCCTCCTTTTGGCATCTGCTTTTTATAACTGATGCTAATGGGAACGACACGTTCAAAGCAAATCAAGCATAAAATAACTTTGCTCTGAAGATTTATGACACTATGTCTAATATAGATAATACATATTCCCAGAATGTTGATCTTTACCTTTTTTTTAATTACCTATATCTGAAATGACATGTACCTCCTAGAGTACTGGTAGTCCTACTACTGTCCATTAGTGAAAAGAATGATTTGGTTTCCTTTTCTAAAGTAATTATTAAGAAAGAAGTAGTCTCCAGTTCATGAAACTCCTGAAGATTTTTATATAGTGAACCTTAAATCCTATTTCTATTACTGAGTATAAATTTTGAACTCCACTAATAAAAAAACTATTATTAAAAATGGGGCCTGTTGCCCCTCAAAACAAAACAAAAAAGAGCAGATGCAAGATTTTTTAATCTTTATTTTTGATATTCATACATAATTTAGAAAACAGGGGTAGGGGACCTTCTGCCCTGGAGCTGAATTCAGCCTTCCTGGAGCCCCATAAGGCTACATGTCTTTCCTTTTGCCACTGTTGTTTGGTGGGTTCCTGCCTTTTGTACAGGATTTTCTATTCTAAAATGTTGAAATGCATTCTCTAAGACCAAGAGAACAGGTTTAGAAATTGTGTAGTTTGTGAGACACTATGGTCTGGTAGCTCCTACAGTCATGACCCCCAGCTCTCCAAACACCCCATATCTTTAAAAAATGGCCCAAACCACAATTTTGGGGCAAAAATACCTGAAAGTGGAGTTTGCTGTTTTGGCGCCAACAAAACAAAACAGCAATCAATAAATAGATTTCCACAAAAAATAGTGTGAGGCCTGCATGGGTTAAGGACAAACTAAAAATGGCTATTATACTGTATGCCTCTGCTTACAACTGTGTCTTAAAGGATTAACTGTGATTATACATATTGAACTTTACAGATAAGAAGCATGCATCACCAACGTTTTTTTCATGTATTGGTTCTAAAGTCACACCATAGGACTGCTTGAAAAAACTGTGATAAAATAAATAAAATTAACAAATATTGTTCCTATACTCACAGTTCTAATGTAGTTAGCAAGACTACTCATCTCCTAGTTCCTAGTCCAATTTCTGTGGCATTAGAGCTGCTAAACCAGTGTGGGAGATAATATACCCCCCTTCAAAACTTACCATGCTCAAAACACTACAAGAGATGTAACATTGGTATCAGAATATTTCAAAATTAAGGCCTCTTCTCTCCTATTTTTAGATAATTTCCCCCCAGAAAAGGAACTAAAAAGATAATGAAAAGGTCACGATTAACACCATGTGTTACATTTAGGAGGATTTTTTTTTTTTTGTCAGCAACAATGAATTATTCTTTGGATTTTGTAAAATGTTACATAAAATACTTGTGAAAAGGTATTATACAAATATTTTTGCTATTTGTTTTTTGAAATTGTATGGCATTTTTCATTATAGGATTTCAATGTTATTTACAGGTAGATTCTGTCCAATCTCAGAAGCTAAGCGGGACCAGGCCTGGTTAGTACTTCAGTGGAGGATCACCAAGAAATACCCAGTGCTGCAGGCACTGGGTATTTCAGAGAAAGGCAATAGCAAGCCACCTCTGAGTATTCCTTGCCAAAGAAAATCCTACAAAATAAAAGGAATCACTATAGGTTGGGAGTCAACTTTATGGCATGTATCCACGCACACACACCTCTTCAGAAGAAGACAATGGCAAACCACTTCTGCGTATTCTTAGTCTGTAAAATCCTATGAAATTCATGGGTTACCATAAGTCTTCAGACAACGTTAAGATGCCCCCCCCACACACACACACATTAAGAAAGACACACCTGTGATCCCAAGGTGTGATTCTAGCTATTAGTATATGGACAGAGAAACAGAAACACAAAAAGAGAAATGCCCATCCTGCAAAATTGAAGCAAAGAGAAGGAATAAGCAGTCTTTGTCTCCGGTGTTTTAACAACAAAGCCATGAATTCCTTTTAGGTCTATGATCACATCAGCCTTTCTGACACTTAGCATCCCTCTTGCTCAGCTGGTTGAGAGGGATGTGTGCAAAACGTAAAATATCCTTTCCATCCACGTCCTGAACTATTCAGCATTCCATAAATTGCAGATTGGCAGGCAATGAATCCAGACATTTGCTCTATTTAATACCATTTCCTCATCAAACTAATTACCTCACTATATCAGCTGACATGTTGCTTTTAATGTAATTGGATATTATGCATTCAGGTAATTTATACAAATTAAAATGATTTGCTGTACCCAGAATACAGAAAGCCCTGCCAATCTGCTAGTGATTAAACTGCAGCCTCCATTTTAGGCTCAGGATACAATGCATCAATACATTTCTTCTTCAAAGAAGAAGAGGACAGGTAGCTTTGGGAATCCATGGTGTATCATGGCCCATAGTTTGATCAAAGCTGGGGGAATCTGTTACCAGGCCTGTGCACTCTCATTGCAACTGTATTCTAAGGTAGGACACAGGTTGTGTGTATTCAGAAGTATAGGTATAGTGATGAGGATACTGGAGGATTTTTCAGTCGGATGGAAAGAGCCATTGATAGAGTGGCTCCCAAATACCCAGTTCAGTGGGCAATTTACCTTAGTTGACAAAAGATCAGCAAATGAATGAATCAGGCAATGAAACAGGCTGGACAGTTATTCTGACTAGAGAGGAGTCTGAATCAGACTCATGATGACCAACAATGGCGCATTACAGACGGGCCCATGAGGTGCCGTCATCGCGCTGTCATTACGCGTGAGGGGCGGCGCTTCCTGATGCGCCTTGCCTCTCATGCGTAACGATTACATCAAAATGGCGGCGCCACATACAGATGGGTGCCGCCATTTTGACATCACAGATGCACAGCATCCAAACATCGTGCACGTGCAGTGTCCAGACATCGCGCACAGGAAGTGGCACTGCAAGTGCGCGCCTCGCGCCTTGTGGCACCTTTTCCAGAGCCCAGGAAGAAGCGCCATTTTGGCGCTTCTTTGTTGCTGCACCCGGGAACCGCGCAGTTTGGCTGCTGCGGTTCCCGGACGCAGCAACCGGCAGCGGCGCGAGACCGCCCGTTTTCGGCGGACTGTAACGCACCAAAGATACCCTTAGGGGTTATTCAGATGGTCAAATCTGGGTTGAAATGTGGATTGAATCTTTGTTGTTTACATTTCAAATGAATCTGATTAAGTTTGGAGGGGCTGGCAAAAAAAATCCCACTTAATCCAGGATAATCAATGTTGGATTTTTTCCAAGATTTTCTAAATGATTCAGATTCTTGAATGTATGAATAACCAATACAAATGGACACAGATAAACTGTGATAAAACTCTGCATGCCTTGAACCTGCTTCAAATACATTCACGTCATCGAATCCATCTTTATTTAAGTGATGATACATGTGAGCAACAGAATTTGCAGAGATGTGCAGAGATGTGGTCCCATAGTCAGAACCACAAGCCCAGAATGCATGAGTGAGATTATTTGCACAGTCAAGTTTTTAAAAAATGTGAATGGCCCCTTGGTTGTCTTCTGCAATACCTTTGAAGCAAAAGATGCTATGGTTATTGCAGAGTCTGAGGAAGTGTCAGGAGGGAGAGAGAGAGGGCCACTGGTAGCATAAGTTAGGGAGTGAGTATGATCAAATATTAGGAGATCGAAGGCTTTCATGGCCGGCATCCATGGTTTTTTGTGGGTTTTTCGCGCTATGTGGCCATGTTCTAGAAGAGTTTAGTCCTGATATTTCGACAGTATCTGTGGCTGGCATCTTCAGAGAACGCTAAATTTTAAATTTTTATAAAGAATCTGGGGCCTCTCCTTTCTCCTCCCACTGAACCTCACCACACTCACACATCTCTTACAGCATTTTAAAGAGATACAGATGAATGCCACAGCCAATTTCTGCCCAAATGCAGATGTTTGAGAAGCAGTGGTATCATCCCTCTTAGGGTGTCACCTGGAGTGATCCACACGCCACTAGTGATGCCACTGGGTCCATCAGCTTCTAGCTTGCACTTGATGTACTCTGTCTGCTTTTGTAGTAGGCCTATGAGCACTTCCTTGTATCTTCTTTGTTCTCTGTACAGATGTAAGTTCATACTAACGTAGGAACAATATAATAGTAATATTTTGGAACAATGTTGTTTCAAAAGAAAATAATCCTTTTTTGATATAAGACATCCAAGGGAAATGAAATGGTAAGTTTTGTAAAACTACAGCATTAGCACTTCACACACTTACTAAAACTTTCACAGAAATAGCTGTGTTGGTCTGGAAAATCAGTAAGCAAAAGGATCTCGTAGCACTTTTGAGACCGAGGCCTCATGCACACTGCAGAAATAATGGTTTGTCACTGCTTTAACTGCCATGGCTCCATGCTATGGAATTCTGGGAATTGTAGTTTGCTGGGGCACCAGAGCGCTCTGACAGAAGGCTAAATATCTCACAAAGATACAATCCCAGGATTTCATAGCATGGAGTCATGGTAGTTTAAGCAGTGTCAAACTGCATTATTTCTGCAGTGCAGATTAGACCTAATTGAGGTCCAAAACACACTGCAGAAATAAGACAGTTTGAGACCACTTTAACTACCCTGGCTCAGTGCTAGGGGATTCTGGGAAATGTAGTTTTGTGAGACATTTAGCCTTCTCTGTCAGAGAGCTGTGGTGGCACAATAAACTACAATTCCCGAGTCCCTAGTGCTGAGCCAGGGCAGTTAAAGCAGTCTCAATCTGGATTATTTCTGAAGTGTGTTTTGGAGAAAGAAAGTGGTAGTACGAGCTTTTGTAGACTTGAGTCTACAAGGATATCCATTTGGAAATTGGGGCTTTTCCCATGCAAAATCAGTACATTTGATTTGCACAGAAAATAGTACTAAGAAACAATAAGGAAGCAGGAGCCAAACAACTTTTATTTCCAATATTTGGGTATATAATACAACTGAAAGCTTTCTCACGATGTGAAACTGTAAGTCCTTGACATTTACAACCACATTATGTACCTGTCTACTCATCTTGGGTTGAATGAACAGATACTTAAAATAGGCTTCTGCTGACACCATTGTCTTATAAATTCAATCAGCCATTTTTGTTGTAGGAATTTATAACATAGGTCCTGAAATGTCCTATAAAATAATACCCTGAGCCACATTTTCATAATCTGGGATCTGATCATAAGTATGAGTACATGCTGGCTGCTGCCATCTATATATGTTCCATATATGAGATTTAATTATTTTATTTCTAATTTACAGAACTCAGAAGTAATGTACTACTGGTAACTTTTTGTGACAAAAGTGCTATTCATTTTGCAAATAATGAAATAATGGTAATATTTTCTTTGTTGTGTAATGGGTACTGTTTATACAATACTTTTTTCTTGTCATGAGGGCAAAAGCTTTGCTGCTTTTAAAATAATTTTTCATATTTTAAGCTTTAAAAACAGCTATAGATGTGGAGGTTCAGAATGGGGGAAAATATGAAAAATGCAGAGAGCAATGACTGAGTAATGTAAGAGTTTTTACAAAAATCATTCAACAATAAAACAATAACTTCAGTTTCTTGTTCCAAGTTACTTAATGAGTTACTTTTAAAGTGGCTTCTCAATCTCTGCTATGCGTACACATGAGATTTAATAACATAATAATCTTCCAAGCATATGTACTTGGATATATCAGCTTTGAAAATTTCAGAAGCAAGGTAGCTATTCAATTGTGTAGATTTACTGACCTCTCAGTTATTGTTCTGTATAAATCCCAATGAATGCTGACAGACCTGTAATAGGATTGGCTATCATTCAGTAAAGGTAAGTACACTTAAACCCATTGAGTCCATTGAATGTAAGCATGATTGATTCAGTGTGGACTGTGGCCACTTGAGAAGCTACATTAATGATAAAATTGTATTTTTTTTAGAAATTGAGTTTATTTCTGATATTGTAAAAGAGCAGTAGTTTGGTGAGCTCTGTCTGAAAATTCCAAATACTAAACTTCAGATCCCAGGATTTTGCAAGATGCCAGTGCTGAGCTGTATAATCTGAAAGGCCTGCAGAACTCTGACAGATAATTTTAACTGCCCTTCTCTCTTGTAAAGGATGGGACTGTGGCAGTTAAAGAAGAATCATAACGTTAAAATTGTGTAGTGTAAAAGCTGCTCTAACCAAAAAGATGAAACTGTATTGCCACTGCAACCAGCCAAGTATGGAGCACCAATTTCTCATGAGAATTCAGGCAATGATCCTTCCCAGTCTTTATCCTTGATGGGGAAAAGCACTCTGCCAGGAGGCACTGAAATCACCTCTCCTGCCTCTGCATTATGTTTTAAGAAATGTTAATATCGCCATTTGCTTTTATACCAGAACACATTGTTTTGATTTAATTTTTTTAAAAGCTAGTTTATATCCCACTTCAAATATTTTCCAAAAATTTAATACCATTATTACATACTATTCTACACATCAATTATTATATGAGTTTTATATGTCCCAGCCCAGGATTTCCTCTGCCCCATCTCAGATTTGCCCCTTTTCACTTGCTGCCCCTCACTCCTGGAAACTTCTTCCCACGCGAGCAAGGGCCATCACTTCTTTAACCAGCTTCAAAACAGAGTTGAAGACTATCCTGTTCAGAGAAGCGTTCCCAGGCATTGCATAATTGTCGCTTGCTATTTGATGTTCTTTTGATGCCTGTTTTATCGAACCATTTCCTGTGTTGCTATGTACTTTATATGTATTAGCCTACTAGCCCCACCACCTTTCCCTTCTCCTTTTATGTCATGTCTTTTTAGATTGTAAGCCTGAAGGCAGGGAACCGTCTAATTAAAAATATTGTATGTACAGCGCTGTGTAAATTTACAGCGCTTTATAAATAAAGGTTAATAATAATAATAATAATAATAATAATAAGTTTAAAGGTGCTCTCCAATGGGATGAAGTGAATTTCCCAAACAGGTTCAGTTCCTTAGATAACTCTTTTATGTTCAGGCTAAAACTTAGAAAAGATTCACCACCCCACTGACATGGGAGCCACCTTTGCTTTGGGCCCATCAGATGCTTCACTTATTCAATTAATTTATTTCTCACAGCAGAGGAATAGTAGCAGTTTTCTCATGGTCTACTAGTATTTTCTGTCATACAACTAGAGGGACTGCAGGGTCTGCAATACACAATTGAAAAAATCAGTAGTTTTGCCATTTATACATGTATTTAGTAAATGCTGATGCCCTTTTAAAAAACAAAATGCTTTTCTCTGCTCTTTTTATTAGGCTTGGTGTGCCTCATAGTTCCATACACCTTGAGTCACTTTAAATTAGAAAAGGACATCATGCACTTTTCCAGCATTAATTTTGTGATTCCTTATAGAAAGTACTAGCCAGACAAACATGACGTGGGAGATCTGTGATCAAATCAGACCTCTTGAGGTCTTTTTCTTGGCAACAAGAAATAAAATATTTTTCATGTTTTTAAACAAGAAAATAGAGGAAGGGACAAAGTAGATTCTGCTCATTGGAGAAGTGAAGAACAGAAGCGCTGCCCAGTATAAAAGGCACAGATGCAGAAAGATGACAGATCATTAATTAATGACAGATCATTAAGCATAGGAGAAGATGTCCAGTCCCAAACAGTTGGAATATGAACAGAAATAACAGTAAGAGAGGATACGTGTAAATCAGGAGAATAAAGCAGGGAGGCAAGTTCTCAAAGTGATGAAGGATGTTCAAATAACAAATAATCAGATAAAGAGAAAGGAGATCAGAGAAGAGGAGTTGAGATAGAGATCTGGGAGATATTATAATTTTACTCCTGGGATCTGAAGGATCAGGTGATATACAGTAGCTAAATCTGTAGTGCTAAAGATGCAATTATTTTTTCTGCATGGTGCAAAATGTTTTTTAAAAGAAAAAAAAATTAGAGTAGAGGACAGAAAGTTGGGGAATTGCACACTGAATGTATATATCATGAAGAGAAAAAGCAGAAACAAAGTACTCAAATTAAAATTAATAGGTGAAAATGAATAGTTTAAGAAAATAATTCCACTGACAAGGGCATGAAAAGAGGAGAAGGTGCTGGGCAGCACAAGGATACTTTGGATGCCCCTTTCTAAGCAGAGCTTGAGAAGAAATAGTTTTGGATTAAAGCTCCCAGAATCCCCCAGCTATCATGGCCTGCTACTTTGATGACTGCAGGATTCTGGGAGTTGCAGTACCAAAATAACTTTTCTGAGCTCCACTTACCAGTCTCTATAGTTTCTAGAAGTGGTGATCCCATGATTTGGAAATTGTTGGACAAAGAAACCAAACGAAGCTCCCTTAATCTGGGAGAAGTGGAGCACAAAATGCTAGGAGTTCGCGTATACTGTTTTTTGAACCTGGATGTGCCATGCATGGTGAGAATATCAATACAGCTGATGTGCTGGACCCTTTGATGGTCCTGGCGAAAACCTTACTCCAGTACTCACATTATGAGATGGGGGGGGGGTGACTAGTAAATGATGAGTCACAAGCTCCTCTCAACTTTATTCTAATCATGGCTCTCCTAGCTCTGGGTTCAGCAGACTTCAGACAAGCAGGACCTCCTATGCTGTTTTGCTGAAACCCAAGACTCACCAAAGAAAACAAGAACACTTAAGCCTGTTACAGACTGCCAAAATAAAGCTGCTTCGGGTCTCTTTGGAGGTATGCTGTTTAAATGATGCATGCATCCTAAGAATCCGGAAGCTGCACCAAAGCTACACTCCAGTGCTTAGGAATGGAGTGTGGCTTTGGCACGACCTCCAGACTCTTAGGGCCCATGCATAATTTAAATAGCATACCTCCAAAGCGACCTGAATCAGCTTTATTTTGGCAGTCTGTAACAGGCCATAGTATGTAGAGAAATCTTGCAGCACCTTTGAGACTAACTGAAAGAAAAAAGTTGGCAGCATGGGCCAACTACTTCCTCAGATGCATTTGGTGTGACATTTCGTGTCATACTATGAGTAGATGGTGATAGGATGTACATATCTCTCTCCCCTTGCCACTTCTCTTCCCCCTCCCATTCAATTTCCCATGCAAAGCCTCCATTGTCTCTAACTGAGTCCCTGCTTTAACCTCCTGTGGCGGGTACATATGGACTGGGTATACAAAGATTTACTTTTGGGGGGAAAAAGTACAGTTTATCTGCATATTACAATTTTAATATAATGAGTAGTTTAACCTTTAGAAATAAAGAATTCTGAGCCTGATGTTTGTTTTGGAGACAGATTGGAAGCAAATAAAGCTGACATAACAAGGGAGTTACTGGCTCTCTTAATTGGCCCCAGCCAAAAATCTGGCCACTGCATTCTGAATGAAGCTTCCAGTTATTCTTCAAAGACAGACGTACAAATACATTACAGTAGTCCAAACTGGATATAACTAAGACATGTGTCACTATGGTTAAATCAACCATGTCTAGAGATAGTTGCATTTAACACACTAAGAACTGTGCAAATATATTAATGACCCCATCTAAACCGGGGCATCCAGGTCCAGGGTTGAATCCTGGAATACACCCAGAATGTGATTCTTTTATTTCCAAGGAGAGCATAATGGTATCTAACAGACACTGCACCTCTGTCTTCTCTGGATTAAGCTTCAGTTTGTTTACCCACATTCATTTCGTTACTGATATGAGAAGCCATTCTAGAACTTGAATTAGTCCTTTAAATTTAATTTAAAATGAATGATCACAAAGAGTAGCATTGTCTTCAGTGTATTGCTAGCATTAAACCTCAAAGCTCCAGATGGCTTCTCTCCAGAGCACACACTCGCTCTCGTTCTCCCTCTCTTCATCTCTCTTACACACATGTTAAGTGGAGATATAAATCTTTGCTTATTCTATGTTCACAGGTAGATATTTTTGCACAGGTGAGAATGAAACAAGTTTTTTTTCTCTGTGTTGGGCAATACAGTGGGCCCTTGGTTTGGTTCCACTGGGGTTTGGTTCCAGGACCCCACCCTCATGGATACCAAAATCCATGAATCCTCAAGTCCAATTAAATATAATGGCATAGTAAAATGGTGCCCCTTATATAAAATGGCAAAAGCAAGGTTTGCTTTTTGGAATTTATATATTTTTAAAATATTTCAAGCCATGGATGCTTGAATCTGTGGATAAAAAACATCTGAGGGCTGACTGTATTGTGAGATACTGGCACATTTTTGGTGATTTTTAGCATTTTGAAATTTTGGGTAAAAATATCAAGAAAGTTTATGCAAAATTTAACAGTTTGGTATTCTAATTCAGCTGCTTAGGTACATAACTACTTTAGAGATTGAGATCATAGTTACTTTAATTATGTAACTTCCCCCAGCCCAGCCTCCCAGGCTTAACCTATTGGGTAGTATTTGCAGCAAGTGACGGAGGTCTTTTCTCCTGTTGGGTGGGACATAGCAGACTGACTTTCCCATCCCTCCCCTCCAGGAAAGTTTTGTGCAACAGCCGGAAGCAATTCCTCATCTCACTGAAATCACTAGAGAGAGTAGGTGGGAACCTCTGCTGGATCTGAATTGACAAGAAAACAGGCTTCCATTATTTTCAGTAGCATCTGCCTGGTAGGTCAGGATTGGGGGACCTCTACATATTTCCTAAACTATGTAATACAAGGATCATGAATAACAATCAATTACAAATGCATAACTTTGAGTTACATATTCATAACCACCATTGTGAATTTCAGCTACTATTTTTGCATAAAATACTTTTTTTGCTGAAAATTACACATTTTTATGGAAAATACATTTTTGTGCATTAAAACCCCCACAAATTTTGTATCAAAAAGAGTCCCCCTTCCCCATTACTTACTGCTGACAAAAGAAACGCTAGTATTTTCATGCTTGCACAGTGCAGAAAATTCTCATGGTTACTGACAGTTTTTTGGTCTCATCATGTCAAGAAATCCTTTTTAAAAGACGACAAGGACTTTGTGAAAATTCTTCACACCCGTAATGTTAAACACCATGGAGGGCAAGATGGAGCTCTAATGGAGGCCACAGACTAATTGTCAAAGCACTGAACAGGAGCTCCTCCCAACCATCTTCTGAAATGAGAAGTCCATTATAAAACAGTGCCTCCAAGTACTTTGGTTGATGCTATCAAAATTATCAAGAAACCCAGCAGAACCAACAAGGTAACCAATACTTCCCCTATCCAGTCTTGATACCAACTGTCCACCAAGGTGACCAGATCAATCGCCAACATTTCACAACTTCAGGAACAGTTAGCACTAAAAGACTCGGAAATTGAATGACTACAGAGTCAAAAGCAGGGCACATGTGACCGTGAAACATCAGAGCATGATCAAGATGGCAAAATATATTACTGAGGAACAAGATACAGTAGCAGAAGCTGGAGGAGTTTGCCTTTGCCTAAGCTGACTGGGAAGGGCAAGATTCTGCCCTTTCCTGAACACTTGCCAAGTTAACTGAGTGCAAATTACTTGTGCACTTTCAACTGAGATTACAACAATGGACATAAACAGAAGACAAAGGGGGGAAACTGGAAGGAGGAAAGAGACTGGGACATTGAAAAGTAGCTTGAAAGGTGGGACAGCAGAGGATTAATCAAGACTGCATCAACCATATCAGGACATTTTGAGGGTATGGATATCTTTTCCATAATCATACCCTCAAAACAGACTGAAATGGATCTAGAAAACTTCATTCAGAAATATCTCATTCAAAGTTTCTATCACATGCTCCAGTAGCTTCCAAGTGAATATTGGGTCTGAACAGAAATTCCATAGTATGGTAGGGTTCAGGGACATGTAACTCATTTTTACCACTTGGTGCTTTAGGCATAATAGAACTGTGTCTTGCTGCAAAGGAGCATTCACCGTGGTCTGCACCCATTTGGCTAGTCCTCCCACCACATACCTTTTATAAACCAGGTAGGATGGGGGTGAAGCACACAAGAAACCTCCCTTGAAGATCCAATCCACATTTTTGGACTGTTCATACTGGAAAGTATCCACTGTCAGTAGACAAGCAGGGATCAAAGTTACATCAACTGGTACTGTACCAAGAATTTTCATGCTTAAAGCCAAACTACACAGGGTGCTTGCTGCATCACTTAGAGCTGTGTAAACTTTATAAAAGGAACTTATAAGAAGATGATTAACTTTGTTTGACTTGCAAACCAGGATAAATAAAAGGTTAAGCACTGTTCTAATGGAGTAAGAGGTTTTCACTTTGGGTTGTACATACCACTTCATACTGAAGGAAGAAGCTGACACTGAATGACCTGGGCTTAATCTGCACTGCAGAAATAATGCAGTTTGACGCCACTTTAATTGGCATGGCTCAGTGCTATAGATTTCTGGGGCTTGAATTACAGGCAGTGAAAGATATTTGGCCTTCTTTATCACAGAGTTCTGGTTTCACAAGAAGTTATACATCTCAGGAATCCACAGCATTGAACAATGGCAATTAAAGTGGTGTCAAACTGCATTATTTCTGCAGTGCAATGCAGTGAAACATTCTTCCACATGGAAAAGTAGCTGTCAGACATAAAAGTTCTAGACCAGACCTGCACAACTTAGCAATAGGCAGGGGCCTAAATTAAAACAGGTTGGCTTCTTTGGGCTTTTTGGAAGAAGGCTGAGCAGGAGAGGAGCCTTGGGGATAAGCCTGAAGCCACAGGCTGCTGCAAATGGCTTGATGGGGGGTTGTATGTTGTGCAGGCCTGTTCTAGACTAACGTAATATGTTTTCCATGTGAAAGGATTTTGTTTTATTTTATGAACTTTTGATTAGGTGCACTCATATTTTCAGTGGACAGAGGTGCAGTCCAGAATTAACTTACAGATAATATATATAAAAGTTAAATTACAATTGCTAGCATTGACTGGAGTAGACTTATTGAAACATCGGGATGTATATATAGGTTAATGATACAACAGTTGATTAAATGGGTCAGGCATTTTTGGACAAGTAATTGGAATGTAGGCAATGGTGGATCAAAAGAGGTGCTGGGCATGTGGTTCACTATAGGTTCAAAGCATAACGGGAAGCAATGGCACACTCCCTGCTCCCTCATTGAGGCACCAGAAAATGGAAGCTTAGCTATGAGCAAGGCGAATTGAAGCAGCAGACACTGGCAACCTATCTCAAGGCAAGCTGATCTCTCCCCTCCCTCGCCTCTCCTGAGTGTAAGTCAGGCAATGGAATTTCCTTGAGCGAGGCAGAAAAGAAGGGTAGAGAGTGTGGGTCAGGCCATAGTAGGTGTCACTTCCTTTTGAAAATGAAACCATTCATTCTCAAAAAACATCATTATGCTAGTCTCTGTTGCAGCAGAAGGAAAAGTAGAGGTGGAGAAAAAAAAAGGATCCTAATAGTTCCTTTGAGACTGATTATATTTTAGCATGAGCATTTGTGGGTAACAATCTACTTTCTCTGTCATTACATATGAGGAAATGAATTGATATCCCCAAATGCTCATGCTAAAATATAAATCAGTTACTTTTAAAGGAGCTGTAGAGTCCTTCCCCACCCCTCTTTTACTTTTCCTTCATCCTCAAATGGGAGTTATAATTTTCCTTATTCAGCATCTTTTCTTCCCTGCAGAACGTGAGTACGGTGGAGATTTCAAGAGTTGGGGAGAGGTATTATCCAAGGTCATATTGTAGGACTCCCATATGACTGGATTGGACAAAGAAGATTATTTCACTTGTACTTCTCCCGAGCTGGGCACAGGCTGGATATGGGCAAAAACTGCTTAAAAATGGATGTTATTTCACACCTCCGTACCCAGCACGGAGACATAGCATATCCAATCTGACCTTCACAAAGAACGAGAAAGCCCTGTTCTCTGCTAAGATCAAAGTGGGTATGCAATGCCTCCAAGCTAGGCACGGAAGAGTGCGCTAACATCCATTTTTAAACGGTTTTTGCCCATACCCAGCTCATGCCCATCTTGGGAGAAATACAAGTGCAATAATCTCCAAAAGTCCAAAACACACTGCAGAAATAATCCAGTTTGACACTGCTTTAACTGCCCTATCTCAATGCTTGGGATTCTGGGAACTTTAGTCTTGTAAGATATTGAGCCTTCTCTGTCAGAGATCCCTGGTGCCACAATAAATTACAACTCCCAGGATTTCCTAGTAATGAACCAGGGTAGCTAAAACACTCACACTGGATTATTTCTACAGTGTGTTTTGGACCTAAATCCAGATTATAGGCATTCTACCCAGTATCCATTAGAGCCATTAGCTAGCCTGGATTTTAAGAGTTTGCTTTTGAAAAGTAAGAACAAAATACCCATGATCTAGTTAGTCCATTTACAGGGGCAGAAGAAGGAAAAACTGAGAAATTGATCACACAACCAAACAAGATATTTTGACAACTGTCAGTGAATAGAATATGAAAAAGAGAAAACTGAGCAGAACCAAAGCCTGTTGGAGAATTTGACCTAGGATCAAAAAACAAACAAACAAACAAACAAAAAACAAGCAGGAGAGCATTTGATTGAATTTTGTGAGTGTAAGTGTGAATGACCCCTTAGCCTTGCTGTAAGTATGCTGTAAGGGAAGGGGGCAGAAAACTCAATAAACCTTCCTTGTCATAACTAGTTTGAGGTTTTAAGGGGTCTTCTGTATTGTCACCACAGGGCAATGACTGGTGGCACTGAATGGGAAATCCACAAGAAGAAAAGGGAAGACACATTTCCAAGTGCTCGGTGGATTTCTGTATTTTGGAAAAAGTCTAATGCATTTCAGCCTATTTATATTTCAGTGGCCTTCTTCAAGGGCTACATAAAAACATAAAAATAAATTTAAATATAGAAGGACAAGCCATAATTATATAATAATACATACATAATACATCATAACACATATCGTTCTAATATTTGTATACTGCTTAAAGCCCTTACATACTAATATGAACTTTTAACTGCAGGAATTCCTGGAGCCAAAAATCTCATTCCATTTGCTGGACAAAAAGCAAACACGTGAACTAGGCTCGAGTTTTTTTTATTTATCCTGGCAGTTGGTCAGGAAAAGATGTGCAGGGAGGAGGAGTAGAGAGATGGTCTTCAAGGATACATTCTGCAACTGGGGTAGAAAACGTTCTGAGTACATTTACAAAAGTGGGAGATGATCAAGTACTTCATTCAGTCCTCCCAGAACCAAAGATTTTGGTAAAGACAAAAAAAAAGGGTACTGTTATATTTAGTTTGGAATAAAAAGAAGAGAAAACATACTTTTATAAAAGTTGTAACAATAATGGTAGCTAATCCAAGGGGAAAGAAACAACAACAGATGCCAGCGGGATGCCAGCATGAAATGTAACCTTCCATACTCTGAATAATAATTTATTTAGAAATCTTCTGAGATTGGGTGAGCAAAGGAAACTGAGTACATGGAAAGCCTCAAATAATTCAAGATGGTAAAAGCAAACAAATAAACAAACCAAGCTGATAAAAGAGTTTCAGAACTATACTCCAAGGTTGGTGGGTGCTGTGAACACTTTTTATCCCTATGCACCCACAAGATGTATCCCTGGCCCAAAATAGGCCAAAAATTGCCAATTTTTCTAGATGTGACTTTCAGGCCTGGCCTGGGGACATGCGTTATGAAAGAAACACGGCTCTGTCTTGAGGTGCAAAAAGGAAGCTGAAAAGAATCTGGAGATAAAGGGGAACTATCAAGGGAACAGAAAATGTGCCGAGGTATTGAATTTCCCCCATTTTTTTACCATAAAATGCAAATTGGTTGAATAACACAAGGGCAGATGAAATTGATGAAAAGGGTTTTAAAAATATATGTATGTATCCTAGTTTCTCACTTCTACAGGTTCAGTAAACTGGTGCTGGCTAGGATATGGAAAAGACTACTTCATATGCTGAGGAAGTGATGCAAATTTCATGTTAGGAATTACTAGGAAAATTGCAAATACCAAATGCTTTCTCTATGCAACCACATTTCTGTTGCCCCATTTCAAAAAGGACTTTGTAAAGATAGAACAGGTGCAAAATGGTGACAGCAGAATTTAAAAGAGGCTGGAGCAACTTCTATATAATGAAAGGCTCAAGAACTTTATTTCAGAAAATAAGGTATCGAGTGATAAACATGAAAGCAGTTTATAAAGTTAAAAAATGGTATGCGAAAAGTGGATAAAGAGAAAACTATAGTTCAGTGACCCAGTTTGTTGGGTATCGTATCATGGGGTTTTCTTGGCAAATTTCTCCACAGTCAGTTTGTCATTGCCATCCTGAAGCTGAGAGAATGTGACTTAACCAAGGTCAATCAGTGGGTTTACTTGGCTGAGTGGAGATTTGAACCCTGGTCTCCAATGGAGATTATCAGAGGAAGGATAGACCATCCCTGTCCCATCATGTTCCTGTCATATTCCTTTCCTTCCTGTTCTGTCCATATTCCTGTCATGGGAAGGACTTCCAGATGGGATTCGCGCTTAACTTGTCTACGAAGCGTGAATGACAGTGATCGCACTAAAGGCTTTCAGATGAAGTCAAGCAGATCCCACCATTAACCTGTCATTAAAGCGACATTGGCTGGCATTTTGCATTCATGGAAGTTCGCGTGAATACAATGCCGCTTTAATGACAGGTTAATGGTGGGATTGGCGCTATGATTTGAAAACCTTTTGTGCCATCACAGTCACAGACAACTTAAGGATGGGATA
Source organism: Sceloporus undulatus (assembly GCF_019175285.1). Lineage (NCBI taxonomy): Eukaryota > Metazoa > Chordata > Lepidosauria > Squamata > Phrynosomatidae > Sceloporus > Sceloporus undulatus. The sequence goes on from NC_056526.1 coordinate 95,196,134, forward strand.
AAGATGGGGAGCGATCCCATCCCTATCCCATCCCCGGGTCAAAATCTCCATAGTCCAATGCTCAAACCACTATGCCACACTGGTTCTCACTACCTAGTTAAACATAGGGAAAAATCTATTAGTGCTGCTCTTGGTTATAGCTAAAGGGAATTTAAATGTTCAGACTGGGGCAAAGTGTCATGGAATATGAATTTCTAGTAGCGAATAGCATGGTAAAATTTATTGTCTTCTTTTTGTAAGAAGACATAGTGAGCTGCTATTAGAAACAGAGCTGTCTTAAGTGAATCTGATTCAAAAGGGCTCTTTTTGTGTTTGGGTGGGAAATAGGGAGATTGGTGGTTTGTTTGCTCTTAGAGATGGGAACATGCAAAGAGAGTAGATTTATTCGCTAAATGTTGCTGAGAAAGGGGTCACTATTTGGTGGAGAAAGAAAGGCTGCTGCCACATTGCAGATATCCAATTTGACACCACTTTAATGTCTATGGATCAATGCTATGGAATTCAAGGATTTGTAGTTGGTAGGGCACCAGAGCCCTCGTCAAAAAAGGCTAAATACCTTACAAAACTACAAATCCCAAAATTCTACAACACCGAGCCACAGCAGTTAAAGTAACGCCAAACTGCATTATTTATGCAGTGCGGCAGCAGCCAAAACAAGGAAAACTAGCAAAGAATGCCGAAAAACAAATCAGGAAGATAAAGACGTAGTATAGTTCTCCCAAAGTTAAACTTCAGTGTGATTTGAATTTTACAGTCCTGCTTTCTAGTGAATATCTAGTGACAGCTATCTTCAGATATCTGAAGGGTTGTCCCACGAAAGGGACTGAGCTTATTTTCTGCACCTTCAAAGTATGAGTCAGCACAAAGGGTTTCAATTACTGTACAAGAAAGGAGATTTTGACTAAGTACTAAGAAAGACGTTCTGATAATAACAGCTGATTGCCAGTGGAATAGACTCCCTGAAAATGGTTTTGAAAGAGAGGATTTGGAAATGGCTCTGCTACCACATTAGTATCTCTTAATTTTGGAGAAAGCTGCAGTCTGTTTGTTACTTGTTTACTCAAAAGTAAATCCCATTGTATACAGTGACCTTCACTGCAGCAGTGAGAAGGTGATAGTGGATGTAATACGTATTTTTGTGTGATGACAGAAAATAATTCAGAAAATTTAGGGTAAAACAATGATCACCCTGAAATCAAAATCCATTTTTATCAGAAGATTTTGGAGAGGAGCGGCCAATGCATTTAACTGTGCTAATATATAAAATGGTATCAGTGTGGTGTAAGGTTTGCACGTTGGACTAGGACACTGGGAGACCAAGGTGTGAATCCAGGTGCAGCTTTGGAAACCACTAGGTCAAGCCTCTCAGCCTCAGAGGAAGGCCATGGCAAAGCTCCTCTGAAGAAATTGCCAAGAAAACCCATGATAGGTCCGCTTTAGGGCTGTCATAATTCCAAATGACTCGAAGGCACAAACAACAAAATCTTGGAAACTTCCATGCAGTAAAGAGGCATGAGCCAAAAGACAAAAGGTGTAGAACAAATTGTTGAACACTCGAGTGGAAAAATCCAAAGATATAGCCATCGCGTCTGTAGAATCTGTAGGGAGAGGAGAAGTAGACCAAATGCATCTAAGGAAGTAGACTGAAGTCTAGGAAAGCTCATGCTGCCAACTTCTTTCTTTCAGTTAACTCTTAAAGGTGCAATGAGATCTCTCTACAATGCATACTGACTCCAGTGGAAAGTGTGCACTTGCTGTTTCCCTTTTGTAAATGTATTTTCCTTCTGTTGGCCTTTTCCGAGACCTTTGTTTTGTCATGGTTTAGGATTAATAATAATAATAATAATAATAATAGGATTTATTTATATATATGGACCTTAAATGTCCTACATTTTGGGCTGAGTTTTGTCCTGCAGTTGTCCTACAGTTTGGTGTCGAATTTGTCCTACATTTTGTCCCGGTAGTAGTGGGACAATTACGGCAACCGCCACACACGGTGCTTAAAGAGGGACCAAACCGGATTAGGTCTGGAGTGTGGAAGGATGTTGGATTGGTTTTTGTGGTTTTTGCGGCTGTGGGCCACGTTGTGGAAGAGTGTATTCCTGACTACCAGTTCAGTGCGTCAACAAACGGCCATTCCCAGAATTCCACAGCATTGCACCAAGTGCTTAAAGAGGGACCAAACTAGATTAGGCTGGAGTGCGGAAGCACCTTTGGATTGTTTGTGTGGGTTTTTCGGGCTATGTGACCATGTTCTGGAAACGTTTATTCCTGACGTTTCCCTTTGGCTTGTTTAGGACTCCAGTTCAGTGCTTCAACAAACTACCATTCCCAGAATTCCACAGTCCTGCGCCATCATGGCGCTTAGAACAGAGGCGCCAAGTGAAACAGGAAGAGGGGGCAGAAGGAAACAATAACAACCCAGGAGGGCTGGTGGTGGTGATCAGCCACACACGACACAGAGTAAGGGAGGAGGAGAAAAGGCCATTGTTGGCTCAGCGCGAGCTGAACTACTGCCAGAGAAGGCTGGGCTAACAAGGGCTGTATCATTTCGGGGGCCTATGGCAGCGGCGCCTGTGGGAGGAGGAGAGAGGCGGCGCGGCGAGGGCGCTAGGCCTACTAGGCCTCTGGCGTTGCCATGGCAATGCCAAGATGGCCGCCAGGACGGCTCGCCGCTCGCGCGCGCTGGAGAGGTGGGCCCGGCTGGTGCGCTCCTTGTCGCGCGGAGATGACGTACTCCGGGGGAGCGCCGCCGCTGGCCGCTGCCGCTGCTGCTGGAGCCTTGTTCGCCAGCAGCACAGGACTTGGTGGCAGTTGCGGGGGGAAGATGGCGGATGCGCCGCCGCCGCCGTGGGAACGGGGATGGCTCGCTCCTCCTCCGGAGCCCGGGCAGCGGAGGAGCAGCTTCACGGGCGGGAATCGCGGTCCACTCAGCCATCGCCGGCGAGATCTGCCCCTCCTTCCCCTTCTCCAGTCTGGGGCACCAGCAGCAACACCAGCAGCAGCAGAGGACCGAGACCCTGGGCTTCTACGAGAGCGATCGCCAGCGGCAGCAAGCGCCGAGGGCCCTCAGGTGAGGCGGGAGTGCCTCTGGGCATGTGCAGAGCGTCGTCGCTCCAAGGTGTTGTTGTTCGTTACTGTGCTGAATGCATTCACATCGGAGAAAAACCTGGTTTGGAAGCGCTTAACTCTTTGTCTCACTCTTTGCTATGGAATTCGGGAGTTGGAGTTTGTTGTGGGGCCCAGAGCGGAGCGGAGCTCTGCTCTGGGCCCCACAACAAACTCCAACTCCCAGAATTCCATAGCCTTCAGCCAGACAAAGAGTTAAAGCGCTTCCAAACCGGGTTATTTCTCCAATGTGGATGCAGCCTTTGCCCAGCTGGACTAACTGCCTATTAGAAATTGCCTATTGCAAACGTTTAAAGCAGTGGTCCCCAAACTGTGCTCTTTCAGGGATATTTGGGGACTTCAACTCCCAGAATTCCAGACTATTGGCTGACATGGCTGAGGCTCCTGGGAAGCTGAAGTCCGACAGCTGTCAAAGGGGCACAGTTTGGGGGCCACTGGTTTAAAAGCACTAAACACTATGCTACGCTGTAGGAATAGGTTGCGGTGCCTCTGCGCCCATGCAGAGTGCATTCCATAGAATCATAGAATCATTCTGGGAACTGTAGTTTTGTGAGACATTGAGTTGGAAGAGACCCCAAGGGCCATCCAGTCCAACCCCATTCTGCCATGCAGGAACTCTCCATCAAAGCATCCCCATTGACAGATGGCCATCCAGCCTCTGTTTAAAGACCTCCAAAGAAAGAGACCCCACTACACTCAGATGGAGTGTGTTTCTTCTTCTTCATCCCTTGAAGCAGTTGAGGGTCCTCTCTTCCCCAGGAGATGGGGGGGGAAATGCTATTTAGCTCCAGATATCAGGAAAAGCACTGCAGGGATTGAAATCTGCCTGCAAAGTGTTGATCCAGAAGCCTTTGTGTCCCTATCCTGAACCTCCTTGAGTGTAAATAAGAGTCTTTGAAGAGAAACGTCCTTTACACCTGTTTTAATCTGCTCCTACTAGCCTTGTAAACAATGACAGGGCTGACCTCAGGTGCCTTGGTTTGGGTGCTTTTCCTGCCCCAGACTTGTCCTTCCTTCCTTTATCCTCCATTGGAGTTCAGTTGAGGATAGCTGAGTCCTTGGGAGCGTTTTTTCAGGTTAGTGTGACTTTTGACATAGAGCGAAAAGAGCTGAGAGTTTGGTGGAGTGAATGAGGACAGAGCCAAAAGAGGAAGTTACTTATCCTGCCCTCTCTCAAACCTATGCCACTATTCCTTTTTAAAGGATAAAGATACCAAAGTATGCTTGCTGGCATATGTGGATATAGCTAAGGAGTCTTGACAGGTCTAGAGGTCTGGCTTAAATCAGGTGTTTCAAGGGTTCCTCCCTGTTTCATGACAGCGGAATAGGTTTGACTCGAGAGCTGCTTTCTCATCGGCTCTGTTGTAAGTTTGTTTTTGGAGTTTGTTGCTGTCAACAGCTTTGAGCAATTGTTTTCTACAGGGATCTGGCCTGCGGCTGGCGTACTATTTGGCAACTCTCTTGTTAAGTCTCTCAGTATGTATGCACCAGCCATGCTCTGTAGTGTTAGCCTCTGAAGTTTGTTATGAGGCATGACAGCCGATGTAGTTATTTTGGGGGGGATCTAATTTTAGGTACCCAGGACTGAAAAAATTAGACTAGCCAAACTCGTAAAAACAAAACAAAACTATTGATGATGTATTCTAGATATGAGAAGAAGTCACAGCTAGTATGTAGGTATGTCTCTAACTAAAACATATATAAGTATCCTCTGTGTGATATTAAGTTTTCCTTCTCCTAAATTTGCAGTTAAGGGTATTCCCAAGTGCTGTCTTGGCATTGGATCTGGTATGTGCGCACACATAATATGATGTCTTATATATAGGACAGTGCGTTCAGAAGTGTATTCAGTGGAGTGCACAGTTTAAAAATGAGACTTGTCCTATTTTTAAATTGTGTTAAGAGTAATCTTTGCCGCTAGCTAGTTATTAGGGCTGCTGGTCTCTTCTATCTTTGAATCAAACAGGTAATTTTGAAGCCACTAAGAACTCAAGATCCCTCCCCACCATGTTTCAGATTTCCATCTAGGGTCTGATAAAACAGAAAACATCTTCATATCTGTATAGAGTACATGGCAGTGCCTTGGCATTGGCAACAGCTGTTAATCCAATCATATTGTAATGTTGGTGAAGGAGAATACTTTGAAGTACTCGAAAAGTACTTTATTTTGACTGGCCAAACAGAGACAGAAGCATTGTTTTATCACATGTTTCCAAACTTATTGTTTCCTGTTTCCTTGACGCTGAAAGTGCAGTGAGACTATTGAATCAAACTGTTGAAATGTATTGTCAGACTGCTACTTTATATTACTAGTGGGTTGAGTGTTGGACTTTAACTCTGAAGACCAGGGTTCAAATCCATGCTCCGCCAGTGGAAATCCACTTGGGCAAATAAAGCTCTCTCAGCCTCAAAGGAAGGCAAAGGTAAACTCCCTCTGAACAAATCTTGTCAAGTAAATCCTGTGGTAGGTTTGCCTTAGGGTCACCATAAGTTGGAAACTACTTGAAGGCACGTAACAAAAAGCCCCGTTTTCCTCCTTGTTCTCTGTCTAGTTTTATAATAGATTAGACTACTGCAATGCACTCTATATGGGGCTGTCTTTTAAAAGTGTTCGGAAGCAGCAGCTAGTGCAAAATGCAGCAGCCAGACCCGTGTCAGGTGTGCATTTTAGAGACCATGTAACGGTACAGATCTTGCAAGAATTGCACTGACTTCCAGTTTGCTTCTAAGGTCAGTTCAAGCTGCTAGTGTTGCCCTAAAAAGCCATAAATGACTTGGAGCCAGGATAACTGAAAGGTTGCCTCCTCCCATGTGAACTGCCATACATTTGAGATCTTCAGAGGAGAACCTGTTGTGTGTCCTAACACCACATGAAGTTAGTTTGGTGGGTACACGTAACAGAACTTTCTCTATAGCAGCTTCTCCCTGCCCAGAGAAGTTAGCTTGGCCCCATCTCCTTTAAGCTTCCAGGGGACAGCCAAAACAGTCCTGTTCCACATGGCATTCACAATTTGAAATTGCTGTTTTAACTTTAAAGAATTGGTTTTAGACTGTTTTTAGAAACCTTTAAAGATTATTTTAATGTGTTTTTAAAATTGGCTTTTATTTTTTTATCACCTTGGGAGCCTTTGTGGCCTGGAAGGCAATAAGAAATATAGGGCCCAAACAGACAGGCCAAAATAAAGCTGCTTCGGGTCACTTTGGAGCAGTGGTTCCCAACCTTCCTAATGCCATGACCCTTTAATACAGTTTCTCATGTTGTGGTGACCCCCAACCATAACATTATTTTCATTGCTACATGCAAATATGTGTTTTCCAATGGTCTTAAGTGACTCCTGTGAAAGGGTCATTTGACCCCCAAAGGGGTCCCGACCCACAGGTTGGGAACCACTGCTTTGGAGGTATGCTATTTAAAGGTTGCTAAAACATACAACGTTGTGAGTGCGCCATTGGCGTACTGCAACATCGTAATTGCATCGCAAGAAGAACCCGCTTTTTGCGGGTTCTTTTTGGTCCGTGGGGAAGTCCCATGGAGGCTGCGGCTTCCCCATGGACCAAAACTAGGTGCCGGGAGACCATCCTTTTTGGACGGTCTGTCCCACGCCAAAGTTTATGTTAAAGAAGTAATTCCCGGGAACACATCTACTTTGTTAACTGAGGTACATTTGTATTATGGTACAAGTTGGGTATTCCAAAATTTCTTGTTGTGCCTTTTCATATGGATAACACTGTAGGAAGGCCTACATGACGTTATTGATCAGTTAGTTTGATTAGAGATGTATATAGTTTTAGAATAAGCAAAACAATGCTGAGATGGCTAGCCTGTGTTCTGTAAAGGCCAGCATTACATTGCTCTTGAAAAGGATACGATTGCAACAATTTTGGAAGCAGGAATTGAAGAAATAAAATTTAAATTAGCCATATTGATGACCTTATTCATATTGTCTCTGGCTGTGTGACAAGTGGATTGACAACAACCAGAACAAAGTACAGGTAAAATCAGAGGATACATATCATGTTTTGGAACATCTCGTGGTTTGGAGGGTCCACAGCTAGCCCCACCCCATATAAGTTAATGTTGGTGACTACATGGACAGGCGCTGATGTAGACGTGCAAATGTTGCCATCCATAGAGTTATATGGACTTTTAATTCTGCAGTATTTTGTATCCCAGGGAGTACCAAACCCCCACCGATATAGAGGGCTGATTGTATTTATTTTTTTTTTGAGTTATAAACATCCTCTCCTTACTGTCAGTGTAAATTAGGAGCAGAAGGAACAGCACCTAAACCTGCAATACCTGTTTATCCAGGCTTCTATAATTTTGCTTGCCAGGGTAAGTGCACCACCACCCTATGATTAATATGATGAACAGCAGGCTTTCTTTCCTCTTTTGATGCTGCCAAAAAGGGTGGAGATTGCCCTAGCTGCTGTCTCATGATCATTGATCCCTTCCAGCTGCATGGTCAAGAGGAAGGCTGGAAAGTGTTGGACGTTTTGGAAAACATACCGATAGTAACTTCCCTTGAGTGTCCAAGCTAGCAATTGCACAGAACTGAGACATTTCCTGGATTGGTTTAAATGCATTTTCCTTTCTCAGCAGGAAGCGAGTCAGTGGCTGAGAAGCGCCCCAGTTTACCTTTGGAGGGAAATTTGGAGGGAATTGTTCAGTAGCCTCCAAGCCAGCAAACTCCCCTGTCTTTCTCACAGGAAATGTGGGTAGAATGCTTCTATTCGAGAGGAACATGGCAACCACAATTTTTGGTTTGAATAATTAAGACCATCAAAAAATTATAGGCCTCTGTGTTTACTAAAGGTGGCAATGTTGTAAGATCTTTGCATCTAACCACTAAAGAGTGTTGGAAAGTTGGAAATGTTTTCACTGTTGCATACGTTTTAATAAAGGTATTGGATTTTTTCTTATAAACTAATATATAGTTTACATCATAAATTAATGTCAAATAAATTAGAAATAAAAAGATTGGCATGTCATCTAAACAATAATTTATTCTTGAAAATATTACCATCTTCAGTTCCTTTCTCTAGTCAGAATTAATTTTCCAAATATTGTTCTTTTAATGTTTATTTTTATCTTCATACCCTTTTATGGAGAAGTCTTGCAGCTATCCTGTCCTCAAGTTGTTCAGTATTTTATAAGTTAAAAGCATGGTCTTTATTTGATTATACAGTGGACCCTTGTTATACGCTGGGGTTTGGTTCCAAGATCCCTCGTGGATAACAAAATCTGTGGATGCTCAAGTCCCATTAAATACAATGGATAATAGAATGATGGCCCTTATAAAAATGGAAAATGAAGGTTTGATATTTGAAATTTATATTTTTTTTGAACATTTTCAAACCATGGATGCTTGAATCCGTGTATAAAAAATCCGTGTATAAGAAGGGCTGACTAGTAGATTCCATAACATGTCGTAACAACAGTGGATTGTCTTGTTGATATTGTGGCCCAGCCAGATGTTTTGGAAATCATTTCTAGCAAACTAATGAAACAGCATGTTTCTGACAGTGAAAAATAAATGGCCTTTAGTTAGACTGAAGATAAATTTGAAGCTAATTAATAATTTCTTAGCAGCCAACAAAGCAAAATACACTTGTCCCTCGCAGTTTGCTGACTTGGTGTCTGCGGTTTTCATCCTTCGCGGATGGCAAGCTCAGAGGAGCAGAGTGGTGTGTGCGTCCGAGGCATGCACATAGCCATTATAATCAATGGGGACTTTAGTATTTGCGTTTTTTCTGATGGAGGGGGGCAGAACAGATCCCCCAGAAATCGAGAGGGATGTGTGAATATTTGAAATAAGTTTCACATCCTTCTAGCTTTGATTAACTTGCTTAGTGGCACTCCTTGACTTAGTTCAGCTTAACAATAGGACTTACTGGTTCAATCACACTTCGATTTGCTCTGATCAACTGTAGTTCAGAAAAAATTCAGAACCATTCTGTTAAAGTAAGGGAAGTGACAGGAGCATAGAAGCACTCTGCTTCCTCAAATTAAAGGTTTGACAAACTTGGGCCATGACATGAATATTACTTTAGTTCATTTTATTGGTAGTTAAAATATGCTGTGCTTAAGCATAGTCAGACATGTATTGTTGGACTTTAAATACTGGGTGCAATCCCGTGATTAGGAACATTAAAGAGAAGGGTGTTCAGGAAGGATGGAAGTTTCTTAAAAGGGAGATACTGTATTGAAGGCAGAACTTCAGATAGTTCAAATGAGGAGGAAAAATGGGAGGTATCTTAAGAAGCCAGAATGGATGACTAAATATCTCTCAACTGAGCTAAGTTTTAAAAGGGTTATGTATAAGAAATGGGAAAAGGCAGGAATCACCAAAGAGGAACCCCTCTAAATAAATAGCTAGCATCTGTAGAGAAAAGTTAGAAAGGTTAAAGCAAAGAATGAGCTCAGGCTTGCTAGAATGGTTAAGATTTTTGGTTGGGTCTGTAGGAAAAGGACGAAGAAGAAAATAGTAGGGCCATTGCATGGAGAAGATGTCAAAATGGTAATAGGGACAAGGCAGAAATGTTCAACCAAAGGAAGATGGTGCTCAACCTGAGGAAAATGGAGCAGATGATGCAGCAGTGGAAATGCAGCACAGAATAGGTAAAGAGGTAATACAGGAATACTTCGTCAGTCTAATGAATTCAAGTCTCCAGAGCCAGGTGAACTACATCCAAGGGTGTTAAAAGAACTGGTAGAAGTGATCTCAGAGCCACTGTCAATAATCTTTGAGAGTTCCTGGAGAAGAGGAGAAGTCCCAGCACTATTAGAAAGATTAGAAAGCTGAGCCCAAACTATCAAAATGAATTTCAACAGGGAGAAATGTAAGATACTACACACAGGCAGAGAAAACTGAAATACACAGATATAGGATCAGTGACACTTGGCTTGAAAATGGTACATGTGAAAGGAATCTAGAAGTTCTAGTAACTGCACAAGTTAAATGTGAGTCAACAGTGTGATGGGGCAGCTAAAAAAACCAATACAATTCTAGGCTTCAGCAATGGAAGTATAGCGTCGAAATCAAGGGAAGTAACAGTACCACTTTATTCTGCTTTGGTCAGGCCTCACCTGGGGTCCTGTGTCCAGTTCTGGGCACCACAATTCAGAAAGGATGTTGATAAGCTGGAGCATGTCTAGAGGAGAGCAACTAAAATGGTGGGAGTCTGGAAACCATGATTTAGGGAGCTGGGTATTTTTAACCAGGAGAAGAGAAGATTAAGAGGTGATAGCCCTGTTTAAATATTTGAAAGGATTTCATACTGAAGATGTAGCAAACTTTTTTTTCTGCTGCTCCAGAAACTAAGACACGGAGCAACAGAGGCAAACTACAGGAAAAGAGATTCCTCCAAAACATTAGGAAGAACATCCTGAAAGTAAGAGCTGCTCAACAGTGGAATACACTCCCTTGGAGTGTGGTTTAGTTTCTTTCTTTGGGGGTTTTTAAACAGAGGCTGGATGGCCATCTGTCAGGAGTGCTTTGATTGTGAGTCCCTGCATGGCAGGGGGGTTGGACTGGATGGCCCTTGAGATCTCTTCCAACGCTATGATTCTATGAAAGACAAATCACAATATTTCAACCTGTGTTATAGAGTCTCATATCTAGGAATATGAGAATATTCTCATTCTTGTAGGAAGAGTGCGATATAAATCTAAAGATAGGCCTGTTACAGACAGCCAAAATAAAGCTGCTTTGAGTCACAGTAGAGGTATGGTGTTTCAATGATGCATGCATGCTAATAGTCCTGAAGTCGCACCAAAGCCACGCTCTAACCCTAAGGACTGGAGCGTGGCTTTGGTGCGACATCTGGACTCTTAGGACGCACACATCATTGAAACACCATACCTACACTGTGACTCGAAGCAGCTTTATTTTGGCTGTCTGTAACAGGCCGTAGAAATGGAAAGTTTTATTCAGAGCGTGCCAACCCTATCTTGTAGCATTTACACTACTTTGGGCAAATTTTCTGCACCTTCAGCCTTTCTGCTTTTAAGTTACCTGAGATATTAATGTTTCAAAGAATTCTCATGGAATTCTTTATGACTGTTGATTCACAGCATAATCCTAAGTATGTTTACTCAGAATTTGGTCCAGTGTATTCAGTGAGGTATGACAAATACACATAAGGTCATAACCCTTAATTGGTGTGGAGCGAGAGAAAGGTGGGCTATAAATGAATAAAATAGAACTTGATTACCCTATGAAGGAAAGGCATCAGGTGTTTAAATTTGTATTTGTATTATATTTGTATTTCAGCTTTCCAATTGTCAGTATTCATGGCTTTATTGTTACAAGTAATCCATTATTGGTTATCTTTCTTTCCTTGCTACCAGCGTGTACCAAACCGTATATCTCCTGTGGTCCAGGAGTCTGGAAATAATGCATACTTTCAGTAATGAGAATATTAAAATAATTAAATAAAATAAATTGAGAAATAAGTTCTGTTCTTGGTACTTGTAGAAAAACTAAGTACAGTGTGCCCGCATCATGATCATACACGTACGGCAAGCCTAGGGGGACAAAATGGCACGCATAGCCATTATTTTCAGTGGGGCTTAAACATATGTTTTTTTCCTTTATGCGAGGAGGGGGGGGGGGGTCTGGAATGGATCCTCCATGTATGGGATGTACCCACCATGCTAGTTTGCACACTATATGGTTATCAGTACTGGGTTCATTATGAAATATACTCTCAAAAACAAGCTACAGTTAACTTTGGTTCCCTGATTAATGTAAATATTTGGTACGGATTTTTCTCATTACTGTTTTAAAATATCACACCTAGTACACACTTAATATTTGGCCTGCTCTTAAGAACATGGGCATGTAAATGGGCGGCATGTTGTTCTTCAGCTGTAGAAATCTGGTTGTGAGCTTTAGTAAGAGAAAAGGGCTGTTTGGGGATGTTAATATACTTTTTATTTTTAAAAAAAAACATTAATTTTCTAATTATGTTTATGACTACACAAGCAATTAATCCAAGATTCCGCCCTCTTAATCCACTTCCTATTTAAATGGCCATGAAGATGCTGGAAAAGCCCCAGACACCTGTTTTCTTGGGTGCCTTAAAAAGATGATGCTTGAGACTAAAAATACATGTAACCATTCATCTCCAGACAGCTGTTGTTTTCTTGTCCAGTTGGGCAACAGTCTCAGATAAAACAGAACCAGGACCATTAGGCACAAGGGACAGCTACAACTGGCAGGAAACAAGAAAAAAAGAGAGAGAAAGGCTAAATAGATGTATAGCCGGATAGCTGGAATACTTTTTCCTTCTTATTTCCTTCCAGCTTTCCTTCCTATTCTTGTGAAAAAACACAAAAATTATCTATATCACCAAACCTTGTAGACTTCTCAAAAGTATCAAAATAAATAGGTAAGTTTCAGTAGTAATCAGCAACCAGCAGTGCAAACAGATCTGTACATACACACACACACACATACCCCGGGTGCATCGTCTTTTGCGGTTACGTGTACAGAACCCTCTCGTCTTGAGATTTCAGAAATACAAGCCTGTGTAATGGTGATAACATGATTCAGTAACTATTTTTTGCTTTTAGCCAATGGATGCTTTCTGGCTCTCCTTCCTTTACTTAATCTTTTCAAAAAACTGGCCTTACTCCAGACACAGGGAGACTCAGCACATCTCTACATATAGCAAAGTTAGACTTGGAGTGTCACTAATGTGGAGTATTACTCCGTTAAATAACATTTGTTCAAGTATACAGTATTTGTTTAAATTTACATGTTGATGAAATATTATTTTATTTTAAAATGATACACACCTGTGATTATTAGGAAAGGGACTGCAAAAATAAAACTGTCCCTTTCTCTAGGGGTATGTCTGCACTGTAAAAATAATGCAGTTTGACACCACTTTAATTGCTGTGGCTCCATCCTACAGAATCTTGGGATTTGGAGTTTTGTGAGTTACCACCAGTCTTTGGAAGAAAAGGCTAAAGAGCTTGTAAAACCATAAATCCCAGGATCCCATAGGATAGGACTAAAGTACTAAAGTGGTGTCAAACTGCATTATTTCTACAGTATAGATGCATCCTATTCATGAAGTGCTGCATACTATTCTGGTCACTGTTCTCTCAAAAGAGGTAATATAAAGTGGAGGGGGGAGAAAGGACCCTTTCAAAAGAGCAATTAAAAGCTTAAATCCGGATGCATTTAATCAATGCTGGATAGTAAGCCATTTCATAGATATATTCTGTTGATTCAGTGGGTTTGTTTTGGTGGATTTACACCATAATTCCTGGGATATTTGAAACATCTCCCCCATCATAGAAGGTTATATTTAGGGCATTTAATTTTTTTTAAAAATGATGAGCAGGTCTAGGAAGGAAAGATAGAATTTATAAAATTATGCATAGTAGGAAGAAAATAGATATTTTTCTTCATTTCATAGTCCTAGTCATCCACTAAAGTGGAATGGTGGATTCAAAACAGACAGAAGAAAGGAGTTCCTCCCATGGGATGCAGATAAACTGGAATTTGCTCTCACGAGGTGGTTTTAAAAGGGGATTAAACAAACTTCATGGATGACCAGCCTTTAATAAGCCCCATTCTAGAGGCGAAAAAGAATGATCTATGTGAGTACGAATGGGTAGAGAAGGAGGTTGCAATAAAGTACAGTACCTAAATTTGGCTGCTGTTTAAACCTACAATTTGGGAGTGAGTACAACTGGTCGTCCATATTTGCAACTTTGGATTTTGTGGATTTGATTATTTACGGATATGATTAATATGTTCTCTCTAGGAATTTCTAGGTCCTCCAGCATGACTCTGTTGTCAACTTCTGCCAAAATCACACTGGAGGACCTAGAGGTTTTTAGAGAAACACTTCTCTAGACATTTGTAGGTCCTCCAGTGCAATTTCATGGTCAACTTCTGGCAGATCTTGACCATATAATATTTGCGGTTTTCTCACTTTCATGGGGGTCCTGTGCCCCTAACCTCAGTGAATGTGGAGGGTCCATTGTAGTCTTAATTCAGTCATCCAGTAAGCTTGTGAGGAAGGCAGATGCCCTCCTGTGTCATTACTTCCTTAATGAGAAAACAAAGTATTTGAAAAAGAGGGCCTTGTGCATCTGTGAAGGCTTTCTACAAGAGACAGGATGAAAATAAGTCATGGCTAATATGTTACTAAGGGCCCAAACAGGCAGGCTAAAATAAAGCTGCTTCTGGTCACTTTAGAGGTATGCTGTTTAAATGACACATAGATCTTAAGAGTCCAGAAGCTGCGCCAAAGCAACACTCCGGTCCTTAGGACTGGAGCGTGGCTTTAGTGCGGCTTCTGGCCTCTTAGGATGCATGTATCATTTAAACAGCATATCTCCAAAGTGACCCGAAGCAGCTTTATTTTGGCCTGTCTGTTCGGGCCCTAAGTGTTTCTTCTTTTTTCCCTTCAGTTTCTGGGAGTGACTAGTGGGCTCAGGAAGATGGCAACACTACTAAACTATTTTCAGTTTGTAGTGTTGCTTACTTTGTTTCTCTCCTCTTGATGTGCAAAACTGCTTGGTCCATGCCGTCTTCTTGCTTTCTTTCAGTAGCCCTGTCCTCCTCTTGGAATCAAGTAGCAGCTAAAAACCTTTGCAGATGGAGTGTGTGTGTGTGTGTGTGTGTGTATGAAAGAAAATTTACTTTCTGATGAATTGACTGACCAGAGGTGGACAATAATTAGTTTTCAGAAAAGTACTATGTTGTTGGAAATTCTCTTTAATGCTGTAAGGAGAAAGCCTGTCACTTGATGGATGACAATGAAAACACTGTCTACATATGTTCAGTTATATTCTTGCTAGCTAGTAGAAATAGTTTTGGCATCAGCAGCAAAGGAAGGCTATTGCCCTTAGGTACCTCTTACGTTTTTCCTAGTAGCACCTGACTTATCACTTTTTGAAATGCTTGACTAGATAAGCCTTTGCTTTGATCATATGATCTCAGTTTTTATAAATATTATTTTAAAGTAGTAAGTTCTAAATCCACCCTTCATCTGCCAAAGCAGAGGGACTCTTGTCTTTAAAGGTTAAACCCAGTGTCTTGATTTGGGCCTGGCAAAAACTGGCGACGAGTGTAGTCTTTGAAAAATTGATTGTGTGCATATCTATGGAATCATGTTGTTCTACAAAAGCTGCAGCTTAAAAATAGTTGTTAAAAGTGGCCACTAATAGAAAACTATATCTGTTCTTATAATATCACCCCCCCCCCCCAAACTGTCTGATAAAGCAAAAGAGAGTACCTGAAGAAACCATGTGAATAATAAGCAAAGCTCTAGAGAGCACAGTTTTATGCCAGCATCATTTCCATTGTTCAAGTCTTGTTTCAGGTTAACTGGAATGCTAGTCAGTTTCATAACAGCCTGTTAGTTGGCCATAGCCAACTGTTTGCTAGTTTTCTAGTCATACTTTGAAGAATCATGAATGAACCATGGAGCTGAGTGCTACCTTCTCTTTTATACGTAATTTAATTCATTATTTCTTTTTTTTAATCAAACCATGGGTTTCTGTTATTTCAACAATAACAAATAATGTTTTGAGCAATCTGTCCAAATCAGGGTTGCAAACCATTGTTTGATCCTGTTTGCAATTCTGACTGGATGAATAATTTAAATTATCATTTGATGCTGTGAATGATAATTCCCCAGTTTACCAGGAACCAGTATCATGTTTGTGTCTAATTGTGTCCAGTTCCTTTGCTGGAAATTCTCCATAGACTGACAGCTGATGGCTCATGCACTGAGGGTTGCACTTGGCGATGGACCACTAGTTTGAGTAGCAGTGCATATAGTCACTGTCAGAGATTCATTCCATGGAGTCAAAAATGCTGTTATGTAAGTGGCAGCCAACATTTTGGTTGCTTCATTTATGTAATTTTTTTAAAGTGAAAGCTGCAGTTTAGTTACATGTGCAAATATTTGAAGTTCTTTGGACTTTGCATTGGCTCAAAGGCAACAAAAAAATTGCTTAACCAAAAGTCTTGAGAGCCAATTGTTATCTCTGTAGTCTTTGGATCTGCTGCTAAATAAATTCCTGTGTTCAACCAGTACTAGGCTCATTCATTGCAACTAGTACATTCATCCTTAAGCAATAATCCACATAAAACTATGCTTAATTACTTCGGAACAAGCCAGTATATAGATCTACCTTTAAACCATGGCTTTTTTTTCTGGCTTGACCTGATATTGGCGCGTTACAGACCGCCCAAAAGCGGGCAGTCTGCCGCTGCCGTCATTAGCTGTGCCGAGAAGTCCCAGCGGCCAGACCGTGAGGCTTCCCAGCGCAGCTAAAAAGAAGCTGGCACCCAGAAGTGGCGGCGCAAGGCGTGCACTTGCGGTGTCACTTCCGCCACGCGACGTCCGGACGCTGTGCGTCCGAGACATAAAGATGGCGGCGTCCGTGTGGACGGGCGCTGCCATTTACTCTGCGCGTACTAGGGACGGGGCCGGTTAGGAAGGTAAAACTCTTCCTAACCCTAGCACACTCTTTCCTAACCCTAGTACGTGCGGAGCACGTACTAAATGGCGGTCTGTAACGCGCCATTGTTAACCATAGTTTCTTGTTTCATATATAACTGGGAATTATTGTTAACTGAATATATACAGAGTTGTTTGCCAGTATATGTGAACAGTCAGCTGCATGTGTGGGCACCTTTTAGTAAGCTAATGGCGCGTTACAGACCGCCTTAAAGCGGGGGGGTCTGCTGCCACCGTCATTAGCTACGTCGAGAAGCCCCAGTGGCCAGGCCACGAGGCTTCCCGGCGCAGCTAAAAAGGAGCGCCGAAATGGCGCTCCTTTTTGGCCTCCGGAAGTGGCACCACCATTTACTACGTGCTATGCGCGTCCTAGGAACAGGGCCGGTTAGGAAAGTGAGACCCTTGCTAACCCTAGTATGCGCAGAGCACGTACTAAATGGCGGTGTGTAACGCTCCAATATTTGCTTGTCTGAACATGGCCATAAATTATTACTTTTGTGCTTACCCAGTTTAGATTTCTGTTCAAGAAGTTGCTTTAAGCATGATAGCAATCTTGTTTGCCAGCCAGCTATCACAGTTGAGCCCATGTTCCCTGATCATGACTCTTGGCCACTACAGCTAAAATTCACTACAGAGTAATAGTTAAGTCTAGAATAGATTTAATCAACAGCTGTCTGTATTCTATTTCAGCCACAACTATCCGCATAGGCTTTGATTAGTTCTTCATAATAATCTGTAGATTGTCTAATTAGCTTTGACCCTGACAATTAATAATAATAATAATAATAAAATTTTATTTATATGCCGCCTTCCTACGATCAGGGCGGCTCACAACAAGTTAAAATACAGACAGATTAAAATACACAATACACAAATTAAAAAGAAAACACAATAAATCAACCCAACAGCAAAAAGCCCCATAGCCCAACCTCTTGGCCACGGAAGAGGAGGGAGGCCCACAGGATATTTATTCGGGGAATGCCTGTTGGAATAGGAAGGTTTTAAGATCCTTCCTAAATTGGGCCAATTCAAGAGCTTTCCAGTTTTTCCCTCACTACTATATTGCAAATTCTTATGGTTACATTTGTAATAAACATTAAAAGGCATGAACTGGTGGAATGTTTCCTTCTTTAATGACTAAGAAAACAAAGGGTTTATGTTTCAGATTATTCCATTTCTCTTACCCAAGAGTCATTTGCCACCTTTACAAGGTTTGGAAGTATGCTGGTTCACCATGGACTAGAAACCGCAGGAGAGAAAAATGTTCAAAAGGCCTTAAAGACTACTCCATTGGGCCAGAAATAAGATGAAAGTAATTTTTGTATCATGCCTAAAAAGCAATGGATTTCAGAAGAAATTGAGAGATTCTGTGATGGAGCCCAGGAGGAAATTGACAACACTCCCAAACAGGATTGCTTGCTTAGTGCTACCTTCTCTTTTATACGTAATTTAATTCATTGTTTCTTTTTTTAATCAATGCATGGGTATCTGGAATGCTAAAGTGGAAAGCAAAGAAGAACCAAAAACTGTAGGAAGATTCTAGGTACAAGAAATGAAGCAGGAGAATTTTGTGAGGCACATTATCTGTTCTTTGCAAATACCTTCTTTATACATTCAGACAGGAGACTATACTTATGGACATCACCAGATGGCCAGTACAAAAATCAAGTAGTTACATATTTAGAACTAGAAGATGAAGAAGCTCCATTTTTGGAGCAAAAACTAGACCAGATGCTAACTGTGGCACAGATCATGAACTACCTGTATCAAAAATTAAAGTAAAGCTGAGGGGAAAAAACAAAACTAATCATCGTACCAAACTATGATCTGAACAACATTTTAACAGAATTTACATAAAATAGATTTTTGTTATTACATGTAATCAACCAGAAACCAGAAAAACTATGATCAGAAGCCAGGAACATAATAAAGTAAGAATGCAGAAAAACTTTGTTGGTGACAAAAAAGAAAAGAAAAAAGAAGGAACAATGGATAACAGATAAAATGCTTCAAGCAGTATAGGAGAGATGAGAAGCAAAAGTAAAGGGAGATATGAATAAAATCAGAACCATGAACAGAACTGTTCAGTGACTTTATCTGTGAGCCACTTTGGGTCCCTCCTGGGAGAAAGGCAGCATAGAAATGAAAATAATAATAATAATAATAATAATAATGCTCAAGGATAAAGAGAACTACTATAATAATTGTTGCAGAGAAATGATAAACAACAACAAAACAAATGTGAGATCATCCCCAAGATCCGGGAACTGAAAGGGAAGTTCAAACCAAGGGTGAGGGTACTCTACGATCAAAAGAACACCACACAACACAATAAAGAAGATACAAAAAGATGGTGGAAGTAATACACTGAAGAGCTGTATAAACAAGATGATAAAATGAATCACACATGGAATGAGGAACCATACATAGATGAACCCAAAATCCTTGAAAATGAGGTGGAAGCTGTACAGAGAGAAAGTGGGAAGAGTAAATCACCAGGAACAGATGATATCCCAATTGAACTGTTTCAAACTACACTAACAGAATCAATTTCTGTCTTAACCAAAATATGCCAGCAAATATGGTAAACAAAACAGTGGCCAACAGCATGGAAGCAATAAGTACACATCCCCATCCAGAAAAGAGGAGACACACAAGACTGCAGCAACTATAGAACCATAGCATTAATTTTCCACAGAAGCAAAATCATGCCCAAACTTCTGCACCAAAGACTCAAATTTTATATGGAGAGAGAAATCCCAGAGGCTCAAGTGGGGTTAAGAAAAAGAAGAGACACTAGGAACCACACTGCAAACTTATGATGGTTAATGGAGCAAACCAAGGAATTTCAGAAGAAAATCAGCATGTGCTTTATAGCAACGTCTTTGACTTCATAGACCATAGAATTAAAGACATGGAAGTGCCACTACATTTGATAGTCCTGATGAGAAGCCTATACTAAGGACAAGAGTATGGAAAAATAGAATGGTTCCCAATTAGCAAAGGGGTCAGGCAAGACTGCACTCTGTCACCCTACCTGGTCAATCTGTATACAGAAAATATTATATGAAGAGCAGGATTGGACTCAGAAGAAGGAGGAGTGGAGACAGGAGGAAGGTACATCAACAATCTACGACATGCAGATGACACCATACTACTAGCAGCAGACATCATAGACTTGGGAGCATTACTAAGGATGCTCAAGGAAGAAAGTGCAAAAGCCGGCTTACTATAGAACATAAGGAAAACAAAAATAATGACCACAGAGAATCTACATAAATTCCACCTGATAAGGAGGAAATCAAAATAGTTACAGATTTTGCATATCTTGGATCAAACATTGATCAGAATGGAGAACCAGAACAAGATTAGGAATGAGAAGGACAGCTATGAAAATACTAGGCAAGATCCCAAAATGTAAAGGTATAAAACTGAGCACTGAAGTTAGAATCGTCCAATCCATTGTATTCCCCCTAACCATGTTTGGATGTAAGAGCTGGACAGAGAAGAAAACAGATGGAAAGAAAATCAACTAATTTGAAATGTGGTGGTGGAGAAGAATATATTAAGCCTGCACTCTTTCAGGAAGCCAAGATGAGGAAACTGAAGTTGTCATGCTTTGGCCATGTCATGAGAAGGTGCGACTCATTTAGAAAACACAATGTTAAGAAAAGTAGAAGATAGTAGAAAGAGATTGCACACTAGATGGATGGACTCAAACAAGGAGGCCATGAGCCTGAATCTGCAGGACCTAAGCAGAGCAGTGGAGGATAGGAAGTCTTGGAGGGGGCTCATCCATATGATTACCATTAATCAGAGTAGACTACAGGGTCGTTAAGAACAACAACAATTGGGATAGACAAAAGTAATGTTTAAGGTAAGGTGAGGTTGATAGCCAAGGATTCAATCAAAAGGCAAGAGTGGAAAATAATATAATGATAATGCCTTACGTTATGTATATGTGGTGGGTTGCTGCTGTCATGCAACATGAGGCAAAACTGCTACTGTACCATTCTTCCTTTCTGTCTGAAGTATCTGTGCTACCCACTGCAATCCTAGGAACTATGAAGAGATGGAATACTAGTACTTAAAGACTGTGTGAGGCATGACAGGTGCAAACCGGTAGTGTAAAGATATCAAATACTATGTACAATGCTAACTTTCATTAGATTGATAGTGTCTGGAGCTGGACAAAGGCAGTATGAAGGTGAGGAAGAAGAAATGTAAAAACGTCTTGCTAGTTTTGTGCCAGCAAGTGAGATTGGTGCTACCTCTTTCCCAAATGTTGGAAGCCTAACATCTTCTGGAATTCAGTTGGGCACTGAGGGAGTGGAGGGAATTAATCCCATTTTGGAAGAAAGATGGGATATAAATTCAACAAATAAATAAAATTAGGCAGTGGTATGCCTTTGTTTAGAAAAATGGTAGTGTCTTAGGAACAAAAATAACTCATAAGTAATATCAGTAGATCAAAAGAAAGTTTTGGGTCCATAGGCCTGTTACAGACTGCCAAAATAAAGCTGCTTCGGGTCTCTTTGGAGGTATGCTGTTTAAATGATGCATGCATCTGAAGAATCCAGAAGCTGCACCAAAGCTGCCCTCCAGTGCTTAGGAATGGAGTGTGGCTTTGGCGCAACCTCCAGACTCTTAGGACCCATGCATCATTTAAATAGCATACCTCCAAAGAGACCCGAAGCAGCTTTACAGTATTTTCACAGTCTGTAACAGGCCATAGTTTCCCTAAAGAAAAACACATTGGTTACAGTGAACAAATTTTGGATTATTATTTAGTCTGTGAGTGAAGTGTGAGCAAGGCCCTGAGATTTATTTGATACAGAAAGGAGAAGAAGTGAAACAATCTGTTTTCTAGATGTGTAAATAATCTATATAGTTATAAATTAAACAACAATATGATAGTCTTTAAGAGTGAAGTAAAATATTAATAGGGAAATTGATTCAAATTGATCATTTGAATTGTTAATCAAATTCATCTTTTCTGAGTGGATTTAAATTGCTTTGTTATAAAACAGTCTACCCACACAGGCGATAAGTATTTTAAAATGAAAAAAAAAACCTAAAACATTTTGAGTGGGTTTTATTTATTAAAATAACATTTTGCTTTTTAAAATGTGTTTTATTCTGATGTAGATCTTTCGCTGTTGAGATTCATCAATGCAGAGCTAACAAGGGGTTACTTCCTTGAACATAATGAAGCAAAGTACACAGAACGGAGGGAAAGAGTGTACACGTGCATGCGAATACCAAGAGAACTAGAAAAGGTAAACTGTTGTCTTGTAATTCTATCTGGGTTAATAAATTCAAATTCTGAATTTGTAAAACATACCTTTATTCTACTGCAAAAAATATTTTACTGCAGAAAGATTGTATGTACAGTGCTGTGTAAATTTACAGCGCTTTATAAATAAAGGTTAATAATAATAATAATAATAAATAGTATGGGTTTTCTTTTTTGTTTTGTATTTATCTTCTGGTGATTGCTTTGGTGTTCCCTTTGTCTTATATATAATATATATGGTGATATCCTAATTGAATATATACAGGCTGAGATCCAGGGAATCTGAGACAATTCTGAAGGGAACAGCTTGTGCAGCCAGAATTTCGTTTATTGTTTTCTCGGCAGCAGTTCCAGTGCCAAAAAGAAAAACAGTTGTTTAATTTGAAAAGCAGCTCATCTCTGGCAGAGGGAGGTGCCTCTTAAAAAGCAAAACAAAATAAAACAAAACTCCTCGGCAAACAGAAATGCTACTAACTGTAGTTTTTGTATTGTTCTGGCCAGAACATACATTACCGGGAGTCTCTTTAAATTGCTTTTGCATATAGTTTGGTCTAAATCTACGATGAAGAAATTTATTTATAATTCAAGGATTATCCTTTTTAATCTGAAAGATCATGATGATAACAGAGACACAATTTATTTATTTTTAAATTAATGCATATTCTGGATGCATTGGCTTAGTGGTTAAGATGCTAGTTCTGACGATCAGAAGATCAGAAGGTTGGCAGTTCGAGACCTGGGTGCTGCATGATGGGGTGAGCTCCTGTCACTAGTCCTAGCTTCTTTCAACCTAGCAGTTCGAAAGCATGCAAATGCAAGTAGATAAATAGGTACCACTTCGGTGGGAAGGTAATGGTGTTCGGTGCAGTCATGCTGGCCACATGACCACCAGAGTGGTCCTCAGACAACGCTGGCTCTTTGGCTTAGTAATGGAGATGAGCACCGCCCCCTACAGTTGGTTACGACTAGACATTCATGTCAAGGGACTACCTTTATCTTTATATTCTGCACCCTGAGTATTGCTGGGCCTATGTAATAGTAAAAGCCCATAATCTAGGGACTGCTGTAGAAAAGACCTGGTCCCATGGCCATTTCAGGGTGGTTACATATGTAATAGTAACCCTCTAGATAATGAAAACAAGCAGTTAGGTGCTAGGGTTGTCAGGTTGAATACCGGAGGGGAGTTGTGGAAGGTGCCGAGCTCTGCTCTTGTCTCTAGCGCCTCCATGTCCCTGCCCCTGCTCTCTGCTGGTGAGGTAAGAGCCATGTTGAGAATGGATGGCTGCAACTAAAAGTTGAAGGACAGAAAGTAAAAAGGATAGGTTCAGCTTAACAGAGTTTTACCGTATCTTGTCTTGTTCCACAGTCTCTTCAGAATTAATTAGCAACTCTAGTGAGTGCATGTGAAAAAACAAATAAATTATTATTATTATTATTATTATTATTATTAACCTTTATTTATAAAGCACTGTAAATTTACACAGCGCTGTACATAGAATCTTTTGGTTAGACGGTTCCCTGCCTGCAGGCTTACAATCTAAAAAGACACGACACAAACGGAGAAGGGAAAGGTGGTGGGGAAGGGGATGAAGTCCAGCAGTTCTCCTCTACCTCCAAGGCCTGGACCAAGGCAGATGGACTGGAGGAAGGGCTTGGTTTCTTAATGGATGGTCAAAAGGAGAAGGGAATGACAGTAGGGAAGGGGGAAAGTCCAGTTCATCTGCTCTCTCACATAGGCCTCTTTCCCTCTCAAGATGGTGGTCGGAAGGAGGGCTCTTTTTCTTCCAGGCGAGGCCTGATGTTGCTGGCCTGCCTCTCTCCCTCTCAAGATGGTGGTCAGAAGGAGGGCTCTTGTTCTTTGCAGGAAAGGCAAATCTCCTTCTCTTTCTCCTCAACATATATATTAATTCCCATCCTGCCTTTTTCCCAGTTCAGAACTCAAAATGGCTTACAACAAATCAAAAAATCCATATATAGCTTGGTGCAAAATAGGATACTGCAAGTATTTTCCAAATTCATCCAAAAAGAAGTTGGGAGCTAATGCAGCTGATGTAATACAGGGGTTGTGCAGACCAGCCATTAAGGCTGGCCTGGGGGCGGAGTCGCGGCATCCATACGATGCATGCCCTGACTCCACCCCCATGCTGGTGTGACAGCGCGCACTGCTCCACATGGCGCACAGCATCACGGCTCTCTGGGGCTGAGTTTACACGACACAGTGCCACGGCTTTTTCACCCTTTCCAGGGAACAAAATGGAGCCCCTTTTGCGGTTCCTTTTTGTGCCCTGGAAAGGCCAGATTGGGGCCGCAGCATGCAGTTGCTGCGGTCCCGATCTGGCGCAGGTGGAGGCGGCTGCAGGCTGCCCCTTTCGGGATGGTCTGCAGAACCTCATAGTTTCCTATCAGAAGCTTTGCTGTAGCTGTAGAAAAAGAACTGCTGTATCCTTACAAAGAAAGGAATTCTGGTTATTTTACTCGAACAACAGCATAATCCAGTAGTCATGTCAGTTACGGCCCCTGTCTAACCACATGGAGCACAACTTTCAGTTTCAATTGCAAATATAAGGCACATGTGTCTGTGTAGCTTCAGAAATAGTGTAATTCTACTGTAGAAGTGTGTTCAGGAGTCACACTGTTAGCAGGTAATACAAACACCAGCTGCTTCCAAAAGCCTTTACTGTTCATGCAAGAAACAGCCAAAAGAGAGGTGTGGAGGTGTTGTGTTAAACTGGCAAACCTGCCTCAACAGCTATCTCCTGGATTCCTCCATACAAATCTTAAAGGAATGGAAACTCTACAGCTTTCTTTTAATGTGTCTGCCAGGGGTCGTCTGTATTGGGTAGGATTCTGTGGCATAGTCCTATCTAGGGTGTGTACCTAGTGGAAAGCCAGTAACACTTGAGTTGGACCAGGAATACTTGCACAGGAAGATCAATGGTAGTGGAAAAGCTGTCCTTGACTACTGGAGGGCTTTTACTAAGCAAACTCTAAAGCACCTCATATATACACTGGCATAGACAGAGCAGAACATTATATTATGGCTTGCTCCGTCTAAGGGAAACGTGCAAAAATGACAGAATTGCATAATTGAAATGAATTCTGCAAAAGTAGCTTCTCTTTTGTCCAGAAAAAAACTATAGTCACTGTACTGTGAATGGGAGGTTAAGGTTGATGATCTGAAACTGTGTCCAAAAACAATTCATCTGTTGAGAGAAGATTGGGATCATTGAGCCATGAAAGACAGCAAACTTTGACTGCATCTTAGAGAGTGATGTTTGTGCTGAACATATTCCAAGTACACAGTGTGTTGCTTCATAAAAGTTCAACACACTAAAAGAAAGAGAGCTTTAATATTAGGGTGAGACCCACCCACCCCAATTCTTTACTACCACAGATTTACAATGCTGTGTTTCTAAAGATTCACCTTGCTCTGCCTTTCTAAGGTGTAGGGACAGTTGGTGATTTTACCTGGTCTTTAGAAATCCTTATCTTTTAGTTTGCTTCTGCAGGTTTAACAGGGAACTGTGTGCTTTATTTGTGATTATGGCCATTTTAATTGCTTTTAGTGTACAAGTGAGTGCATATAGTGTACATTGTGGTGTACATTGTGGCATATAGTGATTGGGGCAAATTGCTTACAGTTGAGCAAGTCATTAGATAAGCTCTTGAGTAAGTCATTTTGTGCAAATCTTGCAAAGGTCATTAATCATTATTATTTCTTTTTACTCTAGTTGATGATTTTTGGGATCTTTTTGTGCCTGGATGCTTTCCTTTACGTGTTCACACTCCTACCGTTGAGAGTTTTTCTAGCAGTGTTCAGGTTCATCACGTTGCCTTGCTATGGCTTACGGTAAGTTCCTTTTCCCCCCTTTTTTTCCTTTGCAAAAAATGTTGTTCCATGCTAAGAAAATAAGATCATAATTTATCTTTAATTGATCAAATTAAATATGGCTTCAGCTAGGAGTTTGTTTGAAGTTGTAACAGTTTTCACTGTTTGTAAAAATAGAAAGGAATAATCCCAACACATGGCATTCATTTATGAGTTTCATTTTATAATGCTACCATGCAGTATTTAACAGGAAATTCTGAGAACTATTGTAGCATGAAGGTGAGCTAAGGACATGTTGAATACAGTGGTACCCCGGGATACGAATTGATCACGTTACGAAATTTCCGGGATACGAAAAAGTTAGATTGGAAAAAACTGTTCCGGGATACGATGTTTTTTTCGGGTTACGAAATTTATTTCGGCGCGAAATTCAAACGCAAAGCGCGGCTAGCGGCTTTCCAGCGCTAACGGAAAGCCTTTTCGGGTTGCGAAATGTATCGGGTTACGAACGGAGCGGCGGAACGAATTAATTTCGTAACCCGAGGTAGCACTGTACTTTATCTTATAGGTTTTATTTTGGTTAATTACAGCTGACTTGACTTTGTAGCCTAATGCTTTTATTCAACATACATTATTTTATTTCTTCCTTTCATGGTGACGTTGATGCATAGAGGTTATCTAATTTGAGATTGGTCATTTATACACATGAAAAGCATATTTTCCTTTGTGATTGCCAGAAGAAAATATGTAGCAATAGCCTATTGCATAGATGCATGTATGGTAGGATAAAAATTATTAAATCTAATATTTTAGGACTCAGAATTTATAATATTTAGCATACAATTTGTATATGTAATGTCATAATTTGCAAGCAAAGATAATCCTGGAGTATACCATTTAGAGTTGGAAGTATTATACATATCGCCATTCATAATTGTTGAATTTTATCCTAGCTGTTTACCTTTGTTAACTTGTCTATATGACAAGGTTTTAGAACACCATTAGACAGTGTTCAAGAAAACAGTCCTGTCTGTGAATGTCCATGAGAAATTTGTTGACAAATTTACCATTTTTTGGTAATATAATATGTTATGAGGTTTTTGCTTTAACCTTTTCAGTCACTCTCAGCAAGGTCTGTGTGTGTTTTTGTAATTTGTAAAAATTGCAAGTCTTCTTCCATGTCTTGTTTTAAAAAATGTCAGTGACCATTTTCTCCCCGGATTTACAATATACAATGGGTGAATATAATTGATCAACTGGAAACTGCCTTTGGTTTGCTTATAATCACTTTGTAAACTGTGTGTTCCTATTATCAGGCACGGTTTGAGAATATTACCTCTCCCATCTTTTCTCATTGGGCAAAGAAGTGTGGTAAAATTCTCATCATCATTCACAGAAAGGTAGAAGCCATGCTTGAGTGTTACACGTAACAGTCTCTTGAAAATGGAAGCAGGCTAGCACATCCCCATTGTGTTCTTCATGTGGAAAGTGACATTCCTGAAGAGGAGATGTTCCTATTCAGATGAAGTCTTTCTAAGTGAGCAATAGCTAGACAAATCAGGTACCTTGCTGGCATGAAAAGCCTGGAAGGGAAAAGTTAGAGGGCAACCATAAGGCTAAAGAGGGTCCTGGTGGTGCAGTGGTTCTCACAATCACAAAGTTGTGAGTTCGATCCCAGGCAGGGCCAACTCAGCCTGGCATCCTTCCGTAGGTTGCTAAAATGAGAACCCAGCTTGTTGGAAGCAATTAGCTTATACATTGTAAACTGCTTAGGGAGTGCTTAAGTGCACTGATAAGCAGTATAGAAAATGTACTTGCTATTGTTATAAAGTATGGAAAAGTACCCTTAGTCAATAAAATGTTAAAGATCTTTCATTCTTAGTAATCAAAAGGAAAGGCAGTTTAAGTATTGCCAGAGTATTACAATTCTGCCTTCAAACTAAGTGGTCCTTCCTGTTAATAATAAGAACAGTCTGAAATGTCCAACACATGTTCACTTGATGTGTTATTAACACATTTGCATGACAGTTTTCTATACAGCTTAGCAAATGCTGTGATTTGCTGTATCTTACCATGATTTGCTATATGTTGTTGTATGAACTTGCTGAGCACACTTTCTAAGAAGATATAAAGTTTGCTTCAGTACCATATTTTGCTCAGCTTGAATGTTGACATGTGGACCAGCATGTCTTTAAATAAACTGATGTCTTCATTTCACTAATGCCTCCTTTATTGAATCCTTTAAAAAGTGTTTCCTTTCAGCCTCCATGTGAATGGAAACCTCTCCTCTCCACAATGTTTTCCATGTAAGGAAAGTGATATGAGTCAGGGTTAGCCATTCACTCTTCCCGTGTTGAAGAAGGTTTGGTGACTAATGCCTGAACAAGGCTAGGTCAATCAACTTGGCAGACACCTATATGAACACTGCTATATGTTAGTATATCATGGAGCCCTGGTGGTGCAGTGGTTAAAGTGCCAGTACTGCAGCTACTCACTCACTAACCACAGGGTTGTGGGTTCAATCCCAGCCCGGGCCTACGGTTGACTCAAGCCTGGCATCCTTCTGAGGTCACTAAAATGAGTACCCAGCTTGATGGAGGCAATTAGCTTACAGTTGTAAACTGCTTAGAGACTGCTGTGGTATGAAGTAGTACAGTGCGCCCCCCATTATATGTGTGCGTGTTTTATGCAGCTTCCAGCATACTCTGGAAACTGTGCTGGAAGGAAGGGAGGCACACACTGGAAAGAAACAATGGCACACGCTTCCGTGGCATGCGCCCCGCATGCCACCACCACGCCACCGCGGGCACGAGCTCCATTCATTTGAATGGGGCTTGAGCATCTGCGTTTTTCCCCTTACGCAGGGGGGTCCGAAATGGATCCCCCGTGTAAGGGAAGGGAAGACTGTATATAAATAAATGCTATTGCTATATCATGACCCTCACTTCATAAAGAAGAGGTTATAATATGCCTTTTCAAAGTCCATATGACAGTGAAGTATGGTTCCCCCCTCCCCCCAGTGAAGCCTCTAAGAAACCTGGTCATTTAGCACTGTTACAGACATTGGCATAATTACTATGAACACATATGAATACTTGGTGTGTAATGTAATAGTAATAATAATAATAATAATAATAATAATAATAATAATAATGGTTTCATCTAGGTAAACCATAAAGAGTACACAGGATGCCATGGCTGTCTTATTAAATCTCATGCCTCAACAAAGAAAGTTCTTTTTACAGGCTGTTTCTTAAACTGACTACTTTACTTACTTTCATAATTTTGATAATAAAAATGGTAGTGTATGAAGTCAGGTGCTATATGAACATTTTGCTGCAGTTAAGACCTGTTGTGTGATTCTGAAATCAACATCTAAGACTTCAGAGTATTCAAGGTACTGTGAAGAAGAACAATTCAAATAAATCAAAATTGTTATTAGTTTCTTGTTATTAGTTCAGTGGGGTTGTCAGTAAAGATTTCTTTTACATATCCTCCCCCCCCCCCTCGCCGCATCCCCGCAATAATATATTCGTTTTGAATTACACTCATCCCTCCACATTCGATGGGGTTAGGGCACAGGACCCCCATGAATGTGGGAAAACCACAAATAACAAAATCACTGTTTTTTCCTGAGAGAACACCTCTATGAGAATCCCTAGGTCCTCCAGTGCAACTCTGTGGTTAACATCTACCAGACATTGACCATAGAATTCTGCTGGAGGAGCTACAAATGCCTAGTGATGTGTTCTCTCTAGGAATCTCTAGGTCCTTCAGTGCAAGTTTTGGTTAGACTATAGAGTTGTGCTGGAGGACCTAGATATTCCTAGAGAGAACATATTAATAAAAATCTGTGAATAATCAAACCTGCAAAAGTCAAAGCCACAAATGTGGAGGGACCGAGTGTATTCCATAAATGGAGTTTGATACTATCTATTAAGTACCATGGTTTCATAAATGTTTCACTTGGGCTGTTTTAAGTAGTGATTGATACATGCTTTTTGTGCACTGTTCTGTAAAAGATTGCTGCTTTTAGGTATCTTGACTTGAGTTTTTGTATGTTTTGATAGTTTTAAACAATACAGGAAAAATATATTCATTCCAGATATCTAGGTATGTTTTGACCAGTGCCATACTGAATAAAGTACTGAAATGACTAAATCTCTTGATATGGGTGGTTCTTAATCATCCTCCTTTTTTATGTGTGGATTCTTCCCTTTGAGTTGTTTGAGCTGTTTGAAAGGCCTTTCTGTAGGCACAACATCATATTCCATTCTGTGTAGAAACTAAAAGTGCTCCTCCCTTCATTCTGTTTTTTCCCCCAAGATCTCAACAGAGAGATTAAATATCCTTCATCTCCCTTCTTTGTGCATATTTTATGCTAGGCTTTTATAATTATAGTCTTTTATCCTTTATTCCTCTGAAGCAAAAAATCTCTTTCTCTTCCCCCCCCCCTTTTTTTTTGAGGTTAATTCCTATTCATGACACCATGAATGGTGTGAAATACAAACAGTGTTCATATAGCCTTTTTGTTTAAAAGCATCTGATCTCTAAGATTTTATAAAATCAGAATGTGGAAATGTCTTCCTAACTAGGTTGTTTTCTGCTCTTCTGTATTCATGCATCTTTTGGTTTTGGCAGATCATTTATGAGAGGAATAAGTTTAATTGATTTTGGGTTTTTGCAAGACTGCCAGATACATGGGGATCATTTGACCTATATGTTTGGCTAGCAAAGTTAAAGTATTATTATTATTTTAAAATAATAAAGTTTGTTGTTCTTGTTAGAAAAGAGCCACACAGTGAAAACTTACTGGTATCTTTTGATGCCTGAGAATTCAACAGTTTTTACCAGATGGAGACTTTCTTAATGTCAACTGTATTCTTAACTTTTGCAAGCCACATAAAGCTATGCCATTGCTTCTTCCTCCATCTTGCAGGTTGAGGTCTAGGAGAATAAACAAACAGTTGTGGCATCTAGCAGATACAAAAAGTGAGCAAGTACATGATTGTACTTTCTCTGATGACTGATACCAAACTTACCGCGAGGGAGCCGCAGCAGCCAAACCGCGCGACTCCCGTGCGGAGCAAAAAAGAAGCTCCATTTCGGAGCTTCTTTTTGCAGCGCCTTTATGACGTCGCGAGGCACCGCTGGCGCATTTGCGACGTCATAGGCGCCACGACACGTCTGGACGCTATGCGTCCAGTACGTAAACGTGGCGGCCCCCATGTGGAAAGGATGCCGCCATGTTGTACGTATTCTATACGTACTAGGGTTAGGGGGGTGCGGAAGCACCGCCCCTTCCTAACTCTAGTACATATAGAAGACGTACTATATGGCAGTTTGTATCCCGCCTTAGTGTTAATTCAGCCATTAATGGTTAGATGCTCTTTTCAGGAATTTTTTTTAAATTGTTTATTGCTTATTCATATTTAGGCCCTGTTATATCTGATGGGCGTAGCTTAATTTAAACCAATTTTGTGAAAGTTATTTTAAGCACTACCCCTAAAGGAGATACAGTATTATAGTAACATTTACCATGAATTGAGCTGGTTGGTAACCAAAAAAACAAAACAAAACAAAACAAAAAAACAGTGAGTACCTTTTAC
Source organism: Sceloporus undulatus (assembly GCF_019175285.1). Lineage (NCBI taxonomy): Eukaryota > Metazoa > Chordata > Lepidosauria > Squamata > Phrynosomatidae > Sceloporus > Sceloporus undulatus. The sequence goes on from NC_056526.1 coordinate 95,227,494, forward strand.
ACAACTTTTTAATTTCTTTTGAGGAGTCCTCCATTAAGATTTTTCTTTTATGTCATAATTAGCCTGTATAAAATAATCCTACCTTTTAGTTGTATCAAGTTTCCTTTGATCCCTCATAGGTTTAAATCATTTTAGTCCAATATATGGAATAGTTTTGTAACTTTTATAATATGTAAATGTACTGTTGTCTGCAGCAGTATATTCTTGTATAAACAAACATACATAACTGGAGACCATTGAAGTCCATAGATAATCTGTGCACCAGCAATATAAACAATAAAAATAAATTCTACAAAATAAAGTGGTAATACAAACCTATTTAGAAATACAGTCTTCTGTGTTTCTTTTCTATTCTCTCATATCTTAAGATTCTGATTATTAAAAAATGAGATTCTGCATTAGGCCTTATGCTAGTTTACTGTAGCTTCTTCTTTATAGGTTTGAGGCTTGATTTCCTAAAACTTAAAAACGAAGATGTGATTGATACCTTTCATCTCAAAGGAGAAAATATCCATTTTCTGCTGCAATCTGTACATACCACATGAGGGAAAATAAAGCTCTCAAAATTAGCCCTGCCCTTTCCATGATGGTCAACAACGTAGTGTAGCAACATTACAACCTTCTTTCTCTCTCTTTCTCTTTTATTTCTTATAAATCAGAATGAAGGGAGGAGCACTTTCACTTCCTTTATAGGATGGAATGTGATGTCACATGGAACTTCTCCATGGTGAGTATATATTCTGTTTTTCTGTTATGCTGCCAGGTATATGGTTTCTCCACATACACTGCAACCTTGTAGATTGTGCCGTCAAAAATGGAGCAAATCATTTGTTAACCAAAATACTTGTAATCATAAATTACTTTAACATGGATAGATGAGACACATTTTAGAGAAAAGCTAGTGTCATTTGTAGTGACGTTTGTTTAAAAAAAACATCTGGAAAGATAATGAAAGGAATGATCCAATCACAATAGATTTCCACATTAAAGTTAAGATGAGGTTGTCCTCCCGGTTCTTAGAGAAAACTTGTTATTTGACTATTTTGCTAGACAGCCTAATAATCATATCTCTTTGAATGGGAGGCTTGTTAGACAGTTAAGTAACCAATTCCCTGCTTTCCTGGGTCAAATAAAAATTGACTGTTGGAATTAGGAAGGGACATCTCTATATAGGTCTATTTTTAGACAAGTGGTAACCCACTATAAGATTTGGGAAGATGGGCTATCATGATAATAACTTTTTTTCTTGTGGATAGTACATGCTAATGGAATAACTATAGCACTGGTTTGGATTCAAAGATGTATATAAATTTAACTCCAGATATAAAATGTGCTTCTTCTTCGTGGTCTCTGCGAATCATACAAATGGGTTTCACTGCACCTGCGCAGTGCTGCCCATTTGTATGTATTCGCAGATGACCACTCGAAGAAATACTGTTACAGGTAAGCAACCTGTCCTTCCTCATTTTGCCTCCCCAGTACATCCCCTTGTACCCTTGAAAATCCACCGTTGAATGTCAGGATTCTTCTAAAAATGGAATCTGGTACTTGGAGTTCAGCAGAAGGAGGGATGCTATAGAAATTTATGGAGCATCTTACTTGAGCAGAAATCTCTTTAGTTAACCCAAGAACATCTTTTTATTCAAGCTATAACTGATTTTAAACTCAGTTAAAATGTACAAAGTAGATGAAGTGTTTTTCAGACCTTTGCTGTATTACATAGTGAAGTATAAAATGGCTTGATTCAAATTATCTTTTTGTTTGGCTTCATAAACCCCTGATTCTGATAAGGTTTTTCCTATGCTCCCCCATCTCTCAACTTTGATGGGCCTTCCATAGCTTATACAGTGGGCCCTTATTATCCGCTGGGATTTGGTTCTAGGACCCCCTGTGGGTAACAAAATCCATGGATGCTCAAGTCCCAATAAATACAGTAGCATAGCAAAATGGTGTATCCCTTATATAAAATGGCAAAATCAAGGTTTGCTATTTGGAACGTATACTTTTTTTTGAATATTTTCAATCTGTGGATGCTTGAAGCTGTGGATAAAAAAATCCATGGATAAGGAGGGCTGATTGTAGTAAACTGGAGTACCCCATTACATCTGAATGGGAAAACTCTGTCTTACAATCTGCTTAACTCAAGATAATCCTGATGGCTTATTATTCTGGTTTATTAACTAACATTAAGCCATAGGTTCCTGATTCGGACGTAGTGGGAAAGTTTGACTTCACATAAGTCAACAGTATAATGACAAGCCAGTGTATGAAGGGGAGAGGGCATGTTTATTCCTTGTTTTATGAAAAATGATTTATCTGGAAAAGATGGTCTAGGCAGGGCCTTTATAATGTTTATAAAATGTTTGAGTATCGCAGACGGTACTGTGATTTAAGTAGATAATGCTTTTTATTAATATGTTAATTGGAAGCTTATTTTGAATACCACAGAGTGTCTTTCTCATTGGTTTTTCTGGCCCTCGGATGTCTCTTTTCCTCTGTCAGATGAAAAAAAACCAAGTTATATTTTGTGTAGCATACTAAATACATGCTAAAATACAGTAATGATTTTGAATAATGGATCTTACTATCTCCTAACAATTACCTTATCCAGTTTTTTTAACAGTGGATTTTTTTTAAAGAGGGTGTATTTAAACTTCTTTGATTACAATTTCTTATTTTGCCCTGTTTGTTTTGAGACAGCTCTCACCGAGGCCTAAGAATGAGGTTGGTGTTTTTCTTTCTTTCTTAGCATGTTGTTGTGCTGATTGTTCGCATGCAGTTTTGTTAATGGTCAAACTGCAAACAAAGTGCAAACAATTAGTAGCTGAATGTAAACATTCCTTATACAAAGTAGTTTCTTTAACTAATATCAGGCACACAAGAATTTTATCCATCTACTCTGTCTTGAGTAAAACCATTTGATGCATGTATTACAAAATGTATGTTTCATTTCCACTCTTTGGTGTAATCTACCGCTTTAAGACCACAGTTAAAAATATAATGTGTCAATGAACACATGTTAAAGTACAGTATACCCTTAATATTTTAGATTATCTCCGAAAATGTAGTGTGTGAATCTTCTATTTGAGTTTTCTGTTTGATGGCCAAGTCAGATGAAACATCACCAATGTGAACAGCATTTATTAACACATTCGCCAAAGCAGGAAATGTCTCCTTTGACTCCCAAGTGGGTCAAATAAGTTACTTTTGTTTAAGAATGTGCAAAACGTCTGGAAAATTGTACAGTTTTTCAAATTGTTTAAACAAAATAGTAAGTACATAGCTCCCCTAGCCCATTTCAGATTTCTAGATCCTAGATTTGATTTTACTAGGTATGCTATGAGAAAAAAATGGTAGTCGTATTAGTTAATATGGTCATAGAATAGCTGCTTAATGGCCACAGTGGTCTCAGTCATGGGAGGGGGCAGTGAGGATCTGATGCCCTCCGTCCCTACCCTGCCCTCCTTCTTTAGGCCCTCTGAGCTGGTGCCTGTTCATCACAGCAGCCACAGTGTTCTTCATGGTGATGGGAGGTCAGTGAAAATGTGGCAGCCTTCGTCTCTTCCTGGCCCTTCTTCCTTAGGAACTCTGGGCCTAGCTCTTGTCCTGTGTTATGGCCACAATTTTCTTGGCAGCAGTGAGGGGGTGGTGAGGATCCAGTGCTCTCCCTTCCTGCCCAGCTGTCCTTTCTTAGGCCCTCTGAGCCTGGCATTTGTGAGGCACAGTAGCTTGTGCTCTTATCAGTGGGAGTAGGGGGTGAGGATCCAGTGCCTTCCCTCCCTGTTTGACCCTCCTTCCTTAAGCTCTATAGGGCTGGTGCTTGTCCAGCATGGCGGCCACGATGGTTTCATTGGCGGCGGTGTATGTGTGAAAAATCGATGCCTGCCCACCTTGCCCGGAACTTCTTCCTTAGACCCTCTGGGCCTGGTGCTTGTCCAGTGAAGCAGGATTACAAGTCTCAGCATCCCTTACCATTGGCTTTGCTGGTTAGGGTTTCTGGAAGTCCTAGTTCCACAACATAACATCTGGAGACCTTCATGAGGTCCACCCCTGATTTAGAGGAAAATAGATATCAGTTAGTTAACTGGAAAAAAGTGTCTAGTGTCTAGAATAAATGTCATACTGACCTTTATCTGCCAACATGACAAAAAATGTTCCAACCCTCTCACTTGCAGCCCAGAGCCAACAGGGAAAGAGCCTACCTGGTTCTGCTGGAATGCATCAACAGAACTATCCCTTTGGATTCTGGTCCGTGTCGCCTGTACTGCTTTTTATACGAGAAAATAAAGAGAGATTCATAAAATTGAAAATAGTTCCACTTCTCTATAGAATAGATCAGTTTCATATGATATGTCGAGCCTCATTTTTCTTAGATGCTCTTGGACTTTCATTAGTAATGAGTCTTTCACTGATGGACTACGGCCAGCTCTGTAATGACACTTCGGTTGCCATTTCTTTTGGTTATCAAGCTAGCTCAAAAAAGTCAGGAAAAGATTACATTTAATTAATTTTTTTAAAAACCCAGTCTGTTATATTAATGATACTTAGCTGGACAAAATAATTTTGGATTCACTAGGAGCTAAAATGACTAACAGAAGCTATCATACTTTGGTCATACGATGAGATAAACATGACTTACTGCTCAGTAAAGCTGTAGGAAAATATGAAGACTGCTTTACAAGTGGATTGATTCTGTAAAGAAAACCATGGTTCTGAGTTTGCAAAACCTAAGCAGGGCTGTTGGTGACAGAATTCTTGGAAGTCTCTCATCCATAGGGTTACCAGAATTTGAAGCTGATGTGACAACAGATAACAGCAAAGCTGGGCTTAAAGGGAAAAGGGGATGGGACAGAATCTTGTAGACTGATTTAATTTAGCATGAGTTTTCATGGATCCTCATATGAAGTAGCTGGACAGGCTTTCCATTGAGAAAAAATCTTATTTCTGTTAACTTGGCAACCAGTGGGAGCGGCCATGGGACCAGTGCCATCTAAAGATGTCACTTCTACTGATCCTATCTAGTGCGTGTTTAAGGTTTTTCTTTACTCATTTAACATATTCATTTTAAGTTCATTTATGATCAGCATTGCTTGCTAGTGTTCTCCGTTACCAGCAGGTGGAGTCAGTGCTCTGCTTTTGTGAAACATATAAAGCATTTATTTAAACTAATGTCATATAATAAAGATAATACTGACTGCAACATATTAAAAACTCTTATGATCTGAGCCTTTGAAAAACTTTATTCACATCAGGAAATAGACATATAGATCCATTGATTAGTACAGATGTTTCCTGGGACAGCAATCTGACCAACAGAGCTGAGGTTGTTGTTTTTCAATTGTATGTACTAAAAGCAAGCTAAAAAGATAGCTGCTGAAATGCTAATATGTACTAGATGCCAGCTAAAGTGCTACATGCTCAGCTAAAAACGGTTTTGCACATTTTTGTAATTATTGCTTATGCATGTGTGTGTTTTGGGAGGAGAATTATATAATGATGGGCCGGACAACCATTGGTAGCATTTGTCTGTATACCTTAGCTCTTAACTAGCAGACAGGTGGCAAGGGTTCTTTTTATTTTGTTGTTGTTCTTGTGTGCCTTCAAATTGTTTCTGACTTATAGTGACCCTATTATGGAGTTTTCTTGGCATGTTTCTTCAGAGGAGGGTTGCTATTGCCATCGTCCTGAGATTGAGAGAGTGTGACTTGACCAAGGTCACCCAGTGAGTTTCCATGGCTAAGCTGGTATTCGAACCTGGCCTCCAGAATCATAGTCCAACACTAGAATCAGGGAGTCTGAAGAGACTGCAAGGGCCATCCAGTCCAACCCCCTGCCATGCAGGAAATCTAAATCAAAGCATCCCCAACAGATGGCCATCCAGCCTCTGTTTAAAAACCTCCAAGGAAGGAGACTCCACTACACTCCAAGGGAGTGTGTTCCACTGTCGAATAGCCCTTACTGTCAGGAAGTTCCTCCGAATGCTGAGGTGGAATCTCTTTTCCTAGAGCTTGCATCCATTACTTTGGGTCCTAGTCTCTGGAGCAGCAGAAAACAAGCTTGCTCCCTCCTCAATATGGCATCTCTTTAAGAATTTAAACAGGGCTGTCATATCATGTCATAGCGGTATATAAATAAATAAATAAAAATAAAACTAATTATTATTTATTATTATCACCTCTTAACCTTCACTTCTCCAGGCTAAACATCCCCAGCTCCCTAAGTCATTCCTCATAGGACATGGTTTCCAGACCCTTCACCATTTTAGTCGCCATCCTTTGGACACGCTCCACTTTCTCCACATCCTTTTTGAATTGTGGTGCCCAGAACTGGACACAGTGTTCCAGGTGGGGCCTGACCAAAGCAGAATAGAGTCGCACTGTTACTTCCCTTGATCTACACACTATACTTTCGTTGATGCAGCCTAAATTCGCATAGGCCTTTTTAGCTGCCACATCGCACTGTTGACTCATGTTCAACTTCAAGTCTACTTGGACTCCCAGATCCTTTTCACATGTAGTCTCGTTCAGCCAGGTATCCCCCATCCTATATCTGTGCATTTCATTTTTCCGCCCTAAGTGCATACCTTACATTTCTCCATGTTGAAATTCATTTTGCCCAGCTTTTTAGTCTATTCAGGTCATTTTGAATTTTGATCTTGTCCTCTGAGGTATTAGCTGCTCCTCCTAATTTGGTGTCATCTGCAAATTTGATAAGTATGCCCCCAATTCTGTCATCCAAGTCATTGATAAAGATGTTGAATATCACTGGGCCCAAGACAGAGCCCTGTGGGACCCCACCGGTCACTTCTCTCCAGGATGAAAAGAAGCCATTGTTGAGCACCCTTTGGGTTCAGCCGGTCAATCAATTACAAATCCATGTAACAGTTACTTTGTCTACCCCAATAATGTACTGTTATTGTTGTTTTTAAAGTTCTAGCCCAATAATGTACTGTTATTGTTGTTTTAAAAGTTTTAATGGTTAGTTATTTTGTTTTGTTGTGATAGTTTTATTGTTCTATTCAGGTTTAATCTGCATTGCATTGGTGGTCTTTTAGGAAGAAGAGTAGTAGAGAAATATTAATAAAAATGTGAATAATAAACTAGGTAATGCATGAATAAAAACTCTATTGGTCCAAATAAGATATAAGAGAACATTTTGCAACTTTTTTTTCTCCTTCCTTGGTGGCACACCTGTGTGCATCGTGGAAGTCTCTACATAACTGTTTGAAACTAATCTCTGTATATCTATTGTTTCTGATTTTTGTCTGAACTAGGATGCTATCTAGCAGCTTTGGAACAAGCTATGGATATAAAGTACAGTTTGAAATTAGTTTAGGATCCTGGCTTGTTTCAGAGCTTCGAACCATAGTCAACAGTACACCTCCTGTGATCCTTTACCTTTGGCCATGCAGTTAAAGCAGATGGATAGTGCACAGCATTTAAAGCAGTACTACTTAAAGTGATGGTCTGTGAATCTGTGCCAGTCCTCAAGCTATTTGCAGTTTCGGGGGGGGGGGGGACAGTTGTAACCAATGGGGACAGGTATAGTGCTGGCTCTTGACAATTCATTTATAAAGAACTTGCTAGTGCCCACAGTTAGCATAAGAAATAATAATCTGTAGGCTCCTAGGTTGCCTACCTTTGAGCCTCTATTGCTGTAGGATTCTAACCCCCCCCCCCAAAAAAAATACTATACAGTACCTTCTTTCCCCATTTTCTTCAGAATTAGAAGTATAAACCTATGTCTAGTCACTGGTCTAAATTTGTACGGGACTCAGTAATGCAATCTCTACAATGTCTGTATGAAGACTTTTTTAAAAAGAAAATCTGTTTTACTTCATCACTTTGTGTTTAAAACATTTCCATTTAGCTATAAATGTCTAAATTTCTTTGCCTTCCCAAGTACAAATCTGTGTAGCATGCCCCAAGCATTTTGTTAAGCATCTGCTTGCTGATTATATTTTGGATATTCTGGGTCATTTCTTGAAATAGAAATTGACCTTGTTCAGTTCAAAATGTTTGTGGAAGTTTTGTGCTTACAGCAAAACAGTTTGTTTTCTCTCCTCTTGCAAATCACTTTCAATATCATTTTAATATGAGAAATGGGAAATAAAAATGCCAGCTTTGAGTCCTAGATCAGACAAAAGCTAAATATGTTGTTAAACCAGAAAACATACACACAGTTTAGTAAGAAAAATAATGTCCCTTAGCCCAAAAATTTGCATGGCAACTGACATATGATCAATAATAACAAATCTGGCATGTAGGCGTACATCTAAATGACAGAACACATACAAAAGACAGATGGAAAAGGAAAAAAAGCAAATCCAGGCACCAATTAACGAGTAGTTAATATGGTGGAAAAGAAGCAGTTTAGAAAGAGATGCAGCAGATTAAAAAGAATCATAGAATCGTAGAGTGGGAAGAGACCACAAGGGCCATCCAGTCCAACCCCATTCTGCCATGCAGGAACTCTCAATCATAGCATCCCCGACAGATGGCCATCCAGCCTCTGCTTAAAGACCTCCAAGGAAGGAGACTCCACTACACTCCGAGGGAGTGTGTTCCACTGTCGAACAGCCCTTACTGTCAGGAAGTTCCTCCTAATGTTGAGATGGAATCTCTTTTCCTGGAGCTTGCATCCATTGTTCTGGTCCTGTTCTCTGGAGCAGCAGAAAACAAACTTGTTCCCTCCTCAATATGATATCCCTTCAGATATTTAAACAGGGCTATCATATCACCTTTTAATCTTCTCTTCTCCAGGCTAAACATCCCCAGCTCCCTAGGTCATTCCTCATAGGACATGGTTTCCAGACCCTTCACCATTTTAGTCACCCTCCTTTGGACACATTCCAGTTTCTCAATGTCTTTTTTGAATTGTGGTGCCCAGAACTGGACACAATATTCCAGCTGAGGCCTGAACAATACAGTGGCACTATTACTTCTAATGATCTAGACACTATACTTTTATTGATGCAGTAAAATTGCATGAACCTTTTTAGCTGCTGCATCACACTGTTGACTCTTGTTCAATTTGTGGTCCACTTGGACTCCTAGATCCTTTGAACATGTACTCTTGTTCAGCCAGGTGTCCCCCCATTCTATATCTGTACTTTTCATTTTTCTGCCCTAAGTGCAGTACCTTACATTTCTCCATGTTGAATTTCATTTTGTTACCTTTGGCCCAGGTTTCTAGTCTATTCAGGTCATTTTGAATTTTGATCCTGTTCTCTGGAGTATTAGCTATTCCTCCTAATTTGGTGTCATCTGCAAATTTGATAAGTATGCCCCCAATTCTGTCATCTAAGTCATTGATAAAGATGTTGAATAGTACTGGGCCCAGGACAGAGCCTTGTGGGACCCCAATGGTCACTTCTTTCCAGGATGAAAAGGAGCCATTGTTGAGCACCCCTTTGGGTTTGGCCAGTCAACCAATTACAAATCCATCTAACAGTTCCCTTGTCTAACCCACATTTTACAAGCTTGTTTGCAAGAATGTCATGGGAAACTTTGTCAAAGGCTTTACTGAAATCAAGATATAGTATATCCACAGCATTCCCTTCATCTACCAAGCTTGTAATTTTATCAAAGAAAGAGGTAAGAAGAAGAACTGAAGAGTGGATTACTGACAATAACCTGGGTCCAATGATCTACTGTTTGATGCAAAGCTGTTTTAGAAATAATGACTTTGAGGCCTATTTATTTGTTTTGAAAAATTAATTTTATATTGGTACTATCTGGCTTCAGTCTGCAACTGTATAAAATACACTCCTTATTTTGTGTACTTCATGTATTTCAGTGACAGGCGTTTGCTGCAGCCTGCTCAGGTCTGTGATATTTTCAAAGGAGTTATACTGGTAATCTGCTACTTCATGATGCACTATGTTGACTATTCCATGATGTACCACCTGATAAGAGGACAATCTGTCATTAAACTCTACATCATCTATAATATGCTCGAGGTAAGCAAATAGGCAATAGGGCTGCTGTCAAAGCACTTTTTTTTTTTTTTTTTTTTTTTTTTGGGGACATATGAGAGCAAGGGCAGGCAGCAGGACATACACACCACTGACCCTCAGTAGATGGCTTCAACACTCCTCCTGTTGTCTAGCGACCATGAGAGTTTTTCAGTGCTGGAGGGCAGGCAGAGGGGAGCTTGCAGCTTAATGCCCAGGAGAGATTTTCTTCATAAAAAAATATTGGGTCACTTTTGCTTTTGAAAAAGCCCCCTCCAGCCTGAAACAGCACTGTGGGGCAAGGGGTAAACAACAACAACTATATTATTATTATTATTATTATTATTATTATTATTATTATTATTACATATCAGTGAGCCATGGGAATGCAGGGGAATTGGAGGGTTGCAAAATAGGGGTTTGGAGATCATTTGCAGCACTCAGAACATACTTTGCCCATCAATGTGGTAAAGCCTTGTGGCCATATTTTACTGTTTTTGTTTATTTGTTTACTATATTAGAGGTCCACACCCGTTGCAAGTAGTAAATTGATTGGTAACCATTATTTCATATTTTAGTTTATTTAGTATTTGATAGTACACATAGCTTCAGTCTGCTTAGTTTAAAAACAAAAACAATCCTTTAGCCTAAAATGATGTATGCTGATCTAATGCATTAATGCATCCATTTTAGCCCAATTCTTAGAAGTGTAACAAATAGTGCTAGGAGTCTTAACAGATACTTTAAGAGTACTGCACTCAAGCATAACCAGTAGATTTTTTTTACTATGCATAATAGGAACACCTTTTGTACTCTTTCCCTCTCTCACACACACAGAAAGATACCACAAACCAAACTGCTTTTAAAAGTTCTTCAAGTTCACAAGTCACTTACCAGTAGAAACAGAGTTACAGAGGAAGAGTAGGTTTCAGGCAGCATAGGGGTTATCCTTGTAACAGCTGTGTCTGATAGATTAAGGGGTGAAACAGACTACCTCTTTGCACCGCCATCTGGGCAGCTTCAGAGCATGATGTTTTGATGCCACATGCTCTGAAGCCACCTGGAAGACAGCTACACACCACCCAGCTGTCCATATGTGGGCCAGCCTCCAGGCGCTCCAGCAGCACAACATTTAGAAACCACATGCCGCCAGAGCACCATAAAGCCAGCTTTTGGCTTCAGCAGAGTCAAAAGCTGCCTTTTTGCCGACGCAAAAAGGATTGGCTGTTTGCTTCTCCTTTTTCAGCCAGCAAAAAGGCAGATTGAGGCCGCAACATGCGGTTGCTACAGCCCCAATCCAGCTTTGTCAGGGGCGGCTTGAAGCAGCTTCTTTGGGGCGGTCTGTTTCACCCCTAAGCCAACTTTGACTGCTGCAGGATCAAATTATGAGTTTCAAGGCCTCTCTTATACACAGTCTGGAGCTTACTTAGCAAAATACAATTGCAGTTGACACTCCATATTTGTGGCTTTGACTTTTGCGGATTTGATTATTCACAGATTTGATGAGTAGGTTCTCTCCAGAAAACTCTGGGTCTTCCAGCACAACTGTATGGTCAGGTCCATCAGAGGTTGCGCTGGAGGCCCTCCAGCACAATCTTGTGTTCAGCCTCTGGTGGATTCCTAGAGAGGTTTTCTTTCATGTAAAAAAATTGTGGGTTTTTTTTATTTGTGGGTTTTCCACTTTCATGGGGATCATGCACCTCTACCCCAGAGAATATGGACGGTTCACTATAATTCCATGTTTTTTGAATTGGAGTAAATAATTGCTATTACTTCTTGGGTTGTGTGTTAAAGTTCTTTATCTGGAAGAATATAGTAGCATTTTAGGCTTATTTACATATATTAGGAATGGTCAGAAGATAAAATAGGATTTGCAGATAGAGTATTAGCTTACTATAAATCAATGACTGTGTCTGACTGAATAATACAAATTTTCTCCCTTCTCAATTGTGCTTTGGACTAGTCACCTGCCTCTGGCCAGTGGGCAAAATCCACTGACTGACAGTAGTAAGGATGTGTTCTCAAAGTGTGCTTGCAGGTACCATTCAACTGGGTTGGCCCATACTCTCATCTGTTATTGTCAAACACAAGCTCATCCTCTTTACTTCTCACGCTTTAGCTTAAAATAAAAAGTAGCAGGATGACTAACAATATACAGTTAAACAATAAATCAACATTTGTATATCAAGAATTTACTACAGCATGAAACTACTGAAAATAATGAACTATAACATCAGTAATGTACTGCAGAAAGAGCTACAACATGAAACAGAACTAAAACTTTTAAAAGACTTGGACAAAAACACATTTGAAAATGTTTTGGTTTAGTGCTAGAAAAAATGAAAATGGTATTCAAGAAGGTTTTCAGTGGAGGGGATTGATGAACGGATGCATCCTCTGAAAAGGCACTTTTCCCCCTTGAATTCATTATTCTACCAAGAAAATACATTTCTAGCCTTCATTCACATTATCAAATTTTTCTGTGCTACAATGTTGAGTGCCCTCCCAACATTGGATTAGATCCAGATGTTGTCACACAACAGAAGTAGAAGCCTATCAGGGTTGAGAGGAGAGCCATCAAAGACTTGCTATTCCTACAGTAGGCTCACTGTGAATGTCTGTGAGGTCAGCTTATGCTGATGAAATCAGAGCAAGGCTTTTGCTATGTGCTGTCAGCAGTTGCCTCCAGTTATCCAACTTGTTATAGCTAGATAATATTAGAAGCACTTTCCACAAGACTGATTCTTTCCCCTGAAGAGTAATATGGAATAGCATATGATTTGTTGTTATCATGTGCCTTCCAGTCGCTTCTGACTTATGGCGATCCTAAGGATAAGCTATCATGGGGTTTTCTTGGGCTGAGAGTGTGTGACTCCCCCAAGGTCACCCAATGGGTTTCCATGGCTGAGCTTGGATTTGAACCCTGATCTCCAAGTCCACATCCTGCACTCAAACCACTATACCACGCTGGCTCTAGCATATGATAGCAATCCCCAAATGAGTGTGGCATGCTTGTATGCAGTGGGAAGGCTTGTAGTATACCTTGAAAAAGTAAATAGCTGTTGCTATATCTATTCTATTTATAAAAGTAGGGAGACCCTTTATAGCATTCATTCTTACCTCAACCCTAACTTGGTCAATATATGGGCAAGATTCACAAGTACAGTACAGAGGAGAAAATAATTCCTTCAGGCAGCCTGTACTACATGTTAATCAACACAGAAGCATTGCCATTCCTTGCAAAATATTTCATCTGTTAAATATGATTTGCTGGACAAGAAGAAGGTCATATAATAGCCTAGAGTCTTCATGTTTCAGCATGTAACTGTGTTAAATCCCACAGTTCCACAGCCAGTTTCACTACAGGCAACAAGGCCTTGAGCTCACCCATATGACACAATAGTCAGTTACTTACTAATATTCCAAGTTAGAAGTGAGGGAGAAGAGAGCTTTGTGTTATTTTTAAATTATTGGTTGCATTAGGGGCTGTCTTTATGCAACCTGAAAAAGCTTGTGTACTGCATTAACTTAGTGCCCCTATAAGATTGTGGAGTATGTAGTAGCCTGTTGTTTTTCGCTGTGCACTGCTATTGTTCTCTTGTCCTAACTTTCTCCTTCTCTACCCTGTCCAGTATTCTCTGGGGATTTTTGAGAATCATCCTTAAATAAAGATGGTGTTTTGTGGCATAGTGGTTTGATGGTTGGACTGTGACTCTGGAAACCAGGGTTGAATTCTCAGCTTAGCCATGAAACCCACATGGTGACCTTGGTCAAGTCACATGTACTCGGCCTCAAAAATTTATAAACTAAACAACAAGTATTGCAAATGTAGGAAAGAAAAAGGATCAGTATACCATCAATGGGGGACATGCATAAAAGTAAGGTAATTTTGGAACTTCATACATCAAATAATTAAGAAAATTCTAAATGTAAGATTTTGAATGAAATCAGGAGTTGTAATCCTAAGTATGATATTTGCATTATGACAGTGAAGTCAAATGACATTTCTTTAAGAGAAACAGTTTATAAAATTTTTAAATTCATATGTTTGTGCTCTCTCCCTCTCTCTTTGTCTCTTCAATGCAGGTAGCTGATCGTTTGTTTTCATCTTTTGGTCAAGATATCTTGGATGCTCTTTATTGGACAGCTACAGAACCAAAGGAAAGAAAAAGAGCACACATAGGTGTGATTCCCCATTTTTTCATGGCAGTGCTGTATGTCTGTATCCTTTTGTGTAGCAATTAAAATGTATTTCATCTCTATCCATGCCAAAATACTTTTAAAAATCCTGAAATTAATGTAAAATTCTTTTAAAATCTACAAATCTGCTCTGGAGTACTGGTGTGATTATTTTAGCAGGTTCTTTCTCAATGCAGATTGGGTCTCCCATACCTGGAATTGCAAAAGCTGAAATATTCCAAAATTTTCCACATCAGTTGCTTCTAATGGGTCAATGTACACAAACTCCCAACTTATGGAATGGCCTGCCGGACGAGATCCGTCAAATTACCAATCTAGAGAGCTTTAAAAAGGCCATTAAAACGGATCTCTTCCGGCAAGCCTTCCCGGAATAAAATGCTCGGCCACAAATAAGGCCCTCTCTCTTGTTCCCACCAAATGAAAGGATGGTGGGACAGAGAGAACGGCCTCTCCAGATGATCTCAATACTCTGATGGGCTCATACAGGGAGATACAGTCCTTCAAATAGCCTGGACCCAAGCTGTATAGGGCTTTATTGGTCAAAACCAGCATTTTGAATTGTGCCTGGAAATGGACTGGCAGCCAATGGAGCTGTTGCAACAAGGGAGTTGTATGTTCCCTGTAGCCAACTCCAATTAATAGCCTGGCTGCAGCTCTTTGGACCATCTGAAGTTTCTGAGCACCTTTCAAAGGCAGCCCCATAAATAAAAGAAAGTGTCTTCAAGAAGTTTGATAAATTCACTGCCCTTGTCTTCTTGGCATGGCCATTATTCCCTCTCTTCTTTGTCATTTTGATACTGAGGTGGCAAAAGAGCCATATCCTACTGGTTACCAAAATTTTTACAGGCCCAACCTGTATTGTACATGTATGTTAGTTCTTTGTGATTTTAGGGAGGGGAAACTGCAAAAACTATTTTTTAGAAAAGTTGAAATAGTTCATGAATGAAATTCTTATAGAAGTTAACAGCCATATATGAGCATAAATAGCACTAACCTGCATTAAAGATGTCTTTGTTATTTTTAAGAGATTAAAATGTTCTAGTTCAAACTAAAAACAAGAAGCAGTTTTGTTTCTTGTGTCTTTCCAATGGACTATGTGTATTCATATTTTGATAATGCTTTTTATGCAGCCTTCTTCATACTTAGCCTTGGTCTGTAACTATTCCACTGCTCTGCAGTTAACTGGACTTTAGTGTTGCTATCTAGTGTTAAAAAGCTGAGATAAGATTGAGATACAGTACTCTTGCTGTACTGTCCCTCCCAGTGTGCAACAGTCTCCTGCTTGAAATAGGAAATGACCCAGGTTCTTCGTATGAATGTATCCAAATGTCCTTGTCCGAATCGCAAAAAGGTTTGTTTTCTTGTTATCCCAAGAAAGCAATGAAATGGTTGAGTCAGAATTAAAGCAAAGATGAACAAAGACTTTCTACGAGAAATGACTGAATCCATAATTGGTCTTATTTTTGTGGTGGTGATGCTGGCAAAGAATTCCCACTCTTTTTCCACCATTGTGCCCATGCAATGCCATTCTGGTTGTAAAATTGATTTTTCACATAGATCTGGTGGTGCAGCCTTTGAAGTTCTGTTGTTACAAATTTGCCATAGAAAGGTGTTTGCTATTTAACTACTCTATAGAAGGCCTTAGATATCACTGTCATCATGGGTTGTTCAGGGTATGAAATGGAAATAGGTATGACACCCTCAGTCCCACAAAGCAAAGGCAAAATTAAAATGTAATAAATAAATTCTACATTGGCTCACTAGAACCTCTCCCATTTTTCTCCTCAAGGAGGGTTGTAAGAGGGAGGAAGAAACCATCTGACATGTATTTTAAGACATTACCTGATTATGTTACTGTATTATTTCCTAGTAGTATTCCTCAAGATATTTACTCATCCACTACAACCAGCAATGAATATTGGCATCAACAAAAGTCAAGACAAATTGGGAACTGCTGGCTAATGGGTATTAGTATGTGAAGTTATTATTTTAGGAGTTATGCCTTTTAATCTCCTCTCTATATTCTTTCATACTGTACCACAAGGATTTTTCTTCCATATATTCCAGATACTGTTTTCATAGATAGTCTATAGTATGAAGGATAGAAATCAAAAAATCCTGTATATGGTTGCCATATTTAAATAATACATAAAAATACATAATACATGCTTGTTTCTGGAAGAATTCAGAAGACTGTATGTAGCAGGCTAATATTTTCGTAAAGCCTTTTCCTTAACATATTTGACTACAGTCTTGCATGCTATCCTTATAATGGTCCAAGCAACAACACTCAATGTAGCCTTCAATTCCCACAATAAGTCACTTCTAACTATCATGATGTCTAATAACGTAAGTGTTGGATAGATGTAATACTTGCCTTACAGATTTTAACAAAATGTTACTCTTACATTCTGTCTTTCTAAAAATAAATTATGATGTAGCAACACTTCTATTAATGTATATCAACGATTTTGTAGAACATGTATTTTAAATTGAACTGTAAAAAAAGATTAAATCTGAAATGAGAATGTTGCTTTCTTTAAATTACAGTTTGTTGAAATAAAAGGAAGTGTCTTCAAGAAGTTTGAGAAGAACAATCTGTTTCAGATGTCAAATAGTGGTATGTATATTTATGTGGTTTATCATAATCCATCAAGTTGGTATCTTTTAAGCTATGAGTGAATTTGATATAAATACAGAGTGTGTAATCTTGTCATTTAACCAGTGAAAGAAGCAGGCAGGTTAGAGAATGTTTCTTCTATTTTGGAGAGTGGCACCAAAATGAAGTAATAGATTAGTTATAAACACATGTGTAGCTTACACTTATAGGGTATGATCATTGTATGGTCATTAGGCTCATCACTTTTCTTATTGCATCACTGAATTTTAAAAAGATCTGTATTCTACTTGGTATCTGGATACACCACTTTAACTGGTTTAGCTCTATCCTGTGGAACCATGGGATTTGTAGTTTTACAAGGTCTGTAGCCTCCTCTGCCACAAAACTACAAATCCCAGGATTCTGTAGGGTGAAGCCATGGCAGTTAAGGTGGTGTCAGCTGCATTATTTCTACATTGTAGGCGCACCTTTTGTCAGCTTGACTCTGAGAGAGAGGGTTTTTTTAAACATAGTTCTGATTCATGCATATATACCAGTGGGAATAAATTATAAACACTCATGTGCAATGTGTGTTTTGTAAAACTGATAATAAAATCAACAGATTTTTTTTCATTGATCATTGGGCTGGAATAGGAAGCAATGAAATGGTGACTTAGACGTCTGCCATTAGCTAAAGGACTTAAAAGGCCACCAGATAGCTGGACCACCTTTTCATGGCCAAAAGAGCAATGTGAGCACATCAGCCTGACTCTAATTAGATAGCAGTGCTGTATTACAGCTCATCACTCTTCAATTATCTCCCAATACCTTTCCACCATGTCTTATCTTTATAATGCACCAGCCTGAAGGTAAAGCTTGTGTCTTATAGTTCAGTTGATCCAAGATACTTTTTTTCTTGAAAACCATATAAAGGGATAATAATGACATCTTGTGACCCATTCTAAAGAAAGTTGGAATGGATACCAGCCTAATTGAGCAGACTGCTGAGCAACTTGTCTTTAGCCTTCTCCAAAGCTGATGAGAAAATAATTTCCCCACATTTGGTTGGAACAAGACAGAGGACTTTCTTCAGTATCCCCCCTCCCCCTATCAAATGTGATTCATTTTGCGCGCAGTATTAAATACCACTGTATTATAACCTTATTTAGCAAGGCCTTGGTCTTTAGAAGCTGGATTATACAGCTTGACTTGCTATAAATAATTCATGTTATGTTTGTTTTGATCAAGTATTATTTTTTCATTATTTCCCCCCCTATTTTGGTTGTTGTTTTTGATGGCTTTTTGCTCTTGGATTTTTCAAATTGTTTGCATTTTCTTATAGGTTATCATTTTGCCTTATCTCTCCTGATCTATATGAGGAACAGTGGGATGGTTTTGTTTGTTTATTTGATATCATATTTATTTTATTATTTATTTATTTATTTCACTTTTATGCTGCTTTTCTCCCAGAAAGGGATCCAGTGCAGCTCCCCAGATAAAAACACTTTAAAAACTTTACAACAAAAAATTAAAAATAATTAAAATAATCTTGTTAAAATACCATAAAATTTACAAATAAAACCATACAAAAGTTTAAAACATAACTTAAAGACACTCGCCATATAAAAGCCACTCTATCAGAATTTTAAAAATTCTACCTGAAGCAAAACCATTTTTACTTGACAGCAAAAGGTAAAAAAACGATGGTCAACAGACTGGAAATGATCAATATACATCCCCATCCACAAAAAAAGGAGACACAAAAGACTGCAGCAACTATAGGACCATAGCAGTCATGTCTCATGCAAGCAAAATTATGCACAAAATTCTGCAATATAGTTTCCAACTATACATGGAGAGAGAAATCCCAGAGGTCCAAGCAAGGTTCAAGACAGGAGGGGGCACTAGAGACCACATTGCAAATATATGATGGCTAATGGAGAGCACCAGAGAATTTCAAAAGAAAATCAGCATGTGCTTTATAGACTATAGCAAAGCCTTCAACTGCATAGATCATGAAAGTCTATGGAATGTCCTCAAAGACATGGGAGTGCCAACACATCTGATAGTCCTGATGAGGAATTTGTACTCAGGACAAGGGGCTACTGTCAGGACAGGACGTGGAGAAACAGAATGATTCCCAGTTGGCAAAGGGGTCAGACAAGGCTGCATCCTTTCACCCTATCTGTTCAACTTGTATGCAGAACATACTGTATAAGAAAAGCAGGCTTGGACACAGAAGAAGGAGGAGTGAAAATAGGAGGAAGGAATATCAACAATCTGAGATATGCATATGACACCATAGTACTAGCAGAAAACCACACAGACCTGAAACACCTACTACGGAAGATCAAAGAAAAAAGTGCAAAGGCAGGCTTAATGTTCAACATAACGAAAACAAAAATAATGACCACCAAGGATCTTCACAATTTCAACCTAGACAATGAAGAAATAGAAATAGTAAAAGAGTTCTTATACCTGGGGTCAAACATTGATAGAAATGTGGAATGAAGCCAGGAAATCAAAAGTAGATTAAGAATGGGAAGAACGGCTATGAAAGAACTAGATAAGATCATCAAATGTAAAGATATGCAACTGAGAACAAAAGTTAGAATCGTACAAGCTATTGTATTCCCTACCATTTATGGATGTTAGAACTGGACAGTGAAGAAAGTGGGTAGGAAGAAAATCAATGCATTTGAGATGTGGTGCTGGAGAAGAGTGCTGAAGATCCCATGGACAGCCAAAAAGACAAATGAATGGATCCTGGAGCAGATCAAGCCAGAGATCTCCCTGGAAACCAAGATGACAAAACTGAGGCTGTCGTACTTTGGGCACATCATGACAAGGGAAAACTCACTGGAAAAAAACAATAATGCTAGGAAAGGTGGAGGGAAGCGGAAAGAGAGGAAGGCAACATGCTAGATAGATAGACTATATTAAGGGGAACATGGGTATGAGTTTACAAGACCTATGCAGAGCAGTGGAAGACAGGGAGTCTTGGAGATGTCTCATCCACAGGGTCACCATGGGTCGAGATCGACTCAAGGGCAGTTAACAACGACAACAAAAGGTAAACAGGAAGGGGGGCAGCCTAACATCCCACAGAAGGGTGTTCGCCCCATTTATCTTCCCATAATGGCATTACATAATTCCACTCTTCCTTGTAATTTTTCAGAGATTTATTATTTAATATTATTGTCAATTTATCCATTCATGCCATTTCAAAAAAAAAATTAGGTACCAGTCTGAGGGTATTTCCATACTCCTCCACATTCTGGCATATGTTCTGCTTCTATCATATATAACATCATTCTCTAGAATTTCTTTTCCAGCTTACTAGCCAAAGGGTGTAGCTTATTTAACAAATATATTTCAAGATCCCAAAAACTAAATAAAATGAACCATTCCTCTAATAAGTATATGTATATTTCCCAAAACGTTCTTACCTTTTCACATTGCCACCTTGTATGGAAAAATGTATTTTTAATTTCCCACATTTCCAACATTTGTCACTCATATTCCCTTGCATTTTGGCTAATTTATCTGGCATCAAATGCCATCTGAATAACATTTTAAAAAATAATTTTCCTTTAAATTATAACTTCTTGTGAATGTCAAATTTTTGCCCCTAGATTTTTTCCAGTTGTATAGTATGTTTGATATTTTAGTTCAGATATTAATATTTTCTTTAATTCTTTCTTTTTCTGCCTCTAATTTCAAAATCATGATATATAATTTGGCTATCATATGCTTATTTCCACCCTGAATTATTCTCTCCAATCTCCTGATGATTAGATTCTGTCTTTTGACATAGTGTAAATGTAAATCTCCTGATAGACAAAGACCATGTTTTGAAAAGATGTGAGCATATGATCCTGAGAAATGCATCATGCAGTCTTTACTGTTCAGTCTTGCCTAGTCTCAGTGCATTACCTCGACATAGTAGGCTTCTCTAAAGGTTGGATAACAAGCTCTCAGAAGCTTTGTGGATATTGCTGGTGTTGCTTGACTAGAAGGCTTTTTTACCCGGTCTGACTGGTTGGAAAAACTGCTGAACAGAAGAAGCAGAACATCGCCAATCTCTGACTTACGTACTGTATATCTTGCATTTGCCAGAGGCTAGTTGATTGCTCTTGGCAGACACACAAGAACAGCACAATCATAGCAGTGAAATGCTGTGTATTTTATCAGAAAATGCTAAGATCCTTTTAGTTCATTAGCTTTCATTGCCACTTGATCATGGTCAGCAGGCAGCAGTGTTAACCTGTTGTTATCTCTCATCATTAATTCTTGATCCACAGCTCTGCAGAGGTAAAATAGTATATTCTTCTCTACTCCCAATCCACCCATCCCATGAAACAGTGCTTGAAAAATGATGGATGATGTGTGTGTGTGTGTGTGTGTGTGTGTGTGTGTATTATATATATGGCTTCATGATGATTCTTCAAAATAATACCTCTAGGGAAATTAATTCTTTAAAAATAAAAATGAAATCATTTTTCTTTTTAGATATCAAGGAGAGATTCACCAACTATGTGCTGTTACTGATAGTTTGTTTAAGAAACATGGAACAGTTTTCTTGGAATCCAGGTAAAGTCTGCTTCTAGACAAGACATAGAAAAATTGAAACACATTGACTGTCAGCACCTGCCCATGATTTGGCTGTACCAGTTTTGATTAGAAGAATGGTTCATTTTATTTAATTCTTTGTAATTATACTTGGATTATAATTAAAACATATTAGTTGAGGTCTCAGTGTAAAGTTTGAAATACATTTGGGTTATGATTTGCTGATAATTATTTAAATGGTTTAATTCAGGTAAAACTGTTGTATAATAAATACTTACAGTGTAATGTGTTAAAAATTCTCTCATTTGTATAACAGAACATATAGTGTTAACTGTTTTTATTTGATTTTTAATTTGTGGTTTTAACTTTATTTTTATGTAAGATGGTTACCCATTTTGAGGAAGAATGGTTGAGTTCAAATAACATAACATGCATAGAGCTCTGTTCGTTGTTAGTTCAAAGGTTGCTACTGTATTTTTTTTTTTCATTATTTTAAACATACAAAATGAATGTTGTAGCAATAGCAGAATGTTGTAAAATAGTATAGACAGCAAAGTTGCCTATGGCTTTGTAATGTGAGCAAAAAGCTGAGGACTTTTAATTTTTGTGTTGTGTCTACTTTGATCCAAGATGGGCTAAGTGTGGGTCTTCAAATGTTGGACTGCATTCCCTGGCATTTTTTCCTGTTGGATATGCTGGTGAGGCTAATAGGAGCTGGAGTCCAACATGTTATGAGGGAACATTTTTTTCACACTTAAATTAGATCCTCCACAATAAACTCAACAAGATCATTATTCAAGGATAAACTCTACTGTTTCTGTCAATAAAGTGTATCCAGTGATAATTTTAATTAATAATTTGTTTTATTTATATACCGCTATTCCAAAGATCATAGCGGTGAACAGCAAGTAAGCTAATTAGCAAGTAAGCTAATTTGCCCCCAACAGTCTGGGTACTCATTTTAGCGACCTCGGAAGGATGCAAGCCTGAGTTGAGCTTGGGCCCTTTTGCTGGTCTTGAACTCGCAACCTTGTGGTTTCGAGTGAATGGCTGCAGTACAGGCATTTAACCACTGCGCCACCAGGGCTCCTTATGTGATGACAGTGGCTGGAATTTGCTGGGCTTAAATACACCCATTTCAAACAAATGTCCTTCAGTACTGAGAGTCCATTCCTAGTGAAGCCTATTCATAGTGAAGCTAGTTTGCTACCCTTGCTGTAGATCTGAGGAGGAAGTGAGTATGAAAGCTACTGCTCATGTGGTCTTTCCTTCCAAGTATTGATATATTCACATTGGTCACAGTCTAGAATCCCATGCACACAGAGGCCTTCAGCTTTCTTGGCTTAGACAAAGGAGCATTTAATATTGGTTTTAAGTCCTGCTACTTGTGTTTGGAAGGCAGGGCTGGAGACTTTTCATGGGAAGAGAAATCTTCTCTTTGGGGCATTCCCATTGCATGTGAAGCAACTTCTCTTTCTTTCCCTCAAACTTCTGTGTCTCCAAAATGTTTTGACACCAGTTTTGGGCTAAACATGTTAATGAGAAAGATGTCAATCCTTTAGGGTACTATTAGTAGAGGTAGAAGCTACACATTTTTAAAACATTAAGACTTCTTTCTTGACTTTGCAGCCACCTATTTGCAGCCACTAATTTGAGAGTGGTGCCCAGACTCTAAAACTTGTTTCCAGTAGTTGGGACCACTGCAAAATGTTTCAGAATCTTGGGATGATCTCTGTGAACCTTTATGCAAATACTTAGTTATCGTATTGTTGCCAATTATAGCAAAAGGTTTCTTTTCCCAGGACAAGTTATCTGTTCTGATTCAGAAAGTGATACCCAGCAAGAACTTTGAATGATACTTGAATCTGTGAGAAAAAGAGCTGGGTTTTTTTAGCTTGTATGTACAGATTTTACCCAAACAACAATTGGAAAGACACTGTGCAACATAATGTTAATGGCATGGAATACCACCCCCCAAATTTTTGTTTTACTTCTTTTTAGTGGTATTTAAAAAAGAAATCCTCCCCATTTCTCTTCTCCAGATTGGGAGATATTCTGAGGGGCCGTGGGGTCTTAAATTATTACTTTGTCTGTCCCTTGCAAGCTATACTTTATTCACCTCTGGCACAGAGATTGTAGGAAAGTCTGCAGTTCTTTCTCAGTATTTCATTGTTTAATCTGTACACCTTCATACCTTCTGCTTTGAAGAGTATGTATTCACATTTCAGTCATTTGCTTTTTGTCCCATATCAATGTTCTATAAATAACTTTTTTTTTTCATTACAGACCATCTGTGGGTGTTGTTTCCAGATGTTTGTATGGTGATTGCATCAGAAATTGCAGTGGACATTGTAAAGCATGCTTTTATAACAAAATTCAATGATATCACTGCTGATGTAAGTATCTAGTTTATCTGCTAAACATTTAAATTTGAAATTGAGTTGGCACAGACCATACTCTTCTGTTTGCACAGCATTCCGTTTGTTTGTTTAATTTATACCATGCCTTTCTCCTGTTAATGGGACTCAAAGCAGCTTATAATAATTTAAAACAAAGTTCAGCTTTTCCCACTTATATTCTTGTAATCTTGTATTACAAACATTTTTTTAAAACAATTAAACAATTCTGTTAAGCACATTACTACTGTATTCTCTATGGGTGCTTCAGCATGGTTGTTGCCAGTGCTTTAGATAGATTTTTTTTCTCTTTTTGAACATTGTATATCTTCCTTCTCTCTTCCCTTGATGGAAGTTACCTGCTTATACACATAGGCAAGAGGAGCCCTCTTTTCATTTAATAGAAATTATCCACTGAATGATAGAAATCTTGTTGTTAATACTTGTTCTTCCCTGATGAATGAGTTTTTGAAGACCAGTGGAATATATAACTCCAAGATGCAAGTCTCAAATTTATTTTTATAGTTAAAATTTGTAACAGTAATGATTATACGAGTATTGGTTTTAATAATAACGTGTGGGTATGTGTTTGTGGCTTTGTTCTCAGGTCTACAGTGAATATAGAGCAAGCCTTGCATTCGACCTTGTTAGCAGTCGACAGAAAAATGTAAGTGGTAGAATGAAAATGGCCTATTGTTACACTAACTGATACATTTGTTTTCCTTCTTCAAAATGAGAGCCAACTGTATCCTTAGACACTTTGATTTCTAGTGTTAAAGGTAAAGTTTAATTTGTACTGGAAATTGAAATGATATGTACAGATGTAAAGAGATTTATATGAACTGTCCCGTTAAATGCAAGTTTACTTTCTGTCTTAACATTCTATTTGAAAATGTAGATATCTGCAGCACTAAAACTACTTCTCCTTCTGCATTAGCATGCTTTTCCGTTATTTATTACTTTTGCAGCATAGATCTGTGGACCATTAGAATCAAGGAACATAGCTCACTGGTAGTTTTTTGTGTTCACAACTTCACATTGTGAAGTTTGCTATACTTTACTCAAAAATACCCCCAACCCCATGAGGGTATACTGTAATATTGAATATTCCTTTTGAAATGATGAAGGTTTTTGCCAGTATAATCACAGATAAACCAATAATAATAATAATAATAATAATAATAATAACAACAACAACAACAACAACTTTATTACGGCCATTTGACCAGCACAATAAACCATTAATATGTATGACATAGGAATCCCAATTTTAAAGTTTATTCTATAATCACACAAGGGTACTTGTTACACTTCATATCTTCTTCATTTTTCATTAAACTCGAGGCCTAATTTAGTAACACTCTGCTGATGTAGTGTGAATTGACTTAATCTTTCCCTGATACCTATTAATTTTAAGTTGCATTAATTCTGCAAATATATATTGGCCTATCTGCAAGCCACGTTTTGCCAGTTAAAATATGTTTTTGCATGTGTTACTGCATTTTTTGCTTTTTAGAAAACTATCAGAGTGCCTTATACATCTTAAGGGTTTTGTTTTTTTTAAGTTAAAAAAAACAGGAATGGTTTTTACAAATAAAAACAATACAATCCCTACCCTCAAGTTATAATCTAAAAAGACAGACAGCAAAAGGGGAAAGGAGTGGGGTGGGGAAATGAAAACAAAGACAATTATTTGCCAATTCTTAATATTGTCTGGAACGTATAAAACGCAGTGTAAAGAAGCCTTGGATAGTGATCTTATCATAAGCAGTTGGGAAAAAATAGCTCAGAGAAAAGAGGAGCCAAACATTTCTGGGTTTTCGGATGAGCCCATGGGGTGGCCCTGCTTCCTATCTGTCTCTTTGCTACAGCCTGTTGGAATGGCTGTGGGGAGGAGAAGCATAACCGGATGGACATAGCTTATCAGCAGAGAACACCCTGCATAACTTCTCTGCCCCTGTTACAGCCTGGTGGGTACTTCAGAGAAGATGGATATTATCTAAAATGTGTGACTAATTTCAGTGGAACTTGTTCTTTTACTTTCATTTTCTGCTACTATATTTTTAAAACTCAGGTTCAGTTCTTTTAACCCCAGGCATACACAGATTACAGTGACTCTGTTTCCAGAAGAATGGGTTTTATTCCGCTCCCACTGGCTGTTTTAGTAAGTCATATTTTTTATCATTTTGCAAAATCCCTCAGTAGCTGGTGGGAAAAAAAACCCCACACCAAAGCCCAAAATACTGTTTATTTTTCTGAACCTTTGAATTAATATCTCTGTAGGGGGAAGCTGTGTGAAGCAAACAGACTGAGCAGACTAACCACATATTGCTAAGTAAACACACAGCTGATAAAAATATTAGTTTTGCCAATGGAAAGCACAGGTACTACAGCTCTGTGGTAGAGAGCATAGAGAACTGTAGCCTTTTAAATTAAGAAATAGTTTCATTTACTCTGTTCTCTGACAAGAGGTTATTAATATTTCTGATTAAATTGAAATCAGTTTGCAGAGTGGTTATTGGGAAGCTGTTCTTGTGGGTGGGTTGTTTATGTATTCATAGATGTGAAAAAAGTAATTCTTGTACTGGCCAGTGTTTTCATTCCAGTACATCCCACTCAGGGCTTAGTGCAGACGCAAGAATCCCAGTCACTTAATTGTGGTGTGAGATGGCTAGATTTCATCTCTTATCCCTAAGTACTCCTGCATGCAGCTTTCCTCCACTCTCCATTTGCCTTTCTTTGGCACTTGTATTAATTACTAATTAATAGTACTTACTATGGTGTGAAACAGACAGGCCAAATAGAGTGGCTTGTGGCCACTTGGGGGGGGGGGTGGCGGCGATTAGATGATGCATGCCCCCAACATGGCTGGAAGCTGTCCCAAGGCCACGTGAGGCAACCCGAAGTCAACAGCAAAAGCAGCAGCAAAAAGCCGCTCCTGCTGGTGGCTCATATGGGATCGTGGCAGCAGCCCGCTTTAGGAACAGGCCATCTGGTTGCTGTGTCCCAGGGCAACAGGGGCCAAGGCAGTCTCTGGCCACTCCTTTTAGTGCATCTACGTAACCCTTATATCTTAAACACGATTGCCTCTTAGCAGCAGCTGCTAACTAAATAAAACTTTTCAGTCCTAGGTGGGTAGTTAAAGATACTGAAGAGAACTTAGGTATGAGGAAAGGATTGGAGGAGGGACCCCATGAATCACCTGTAAGAGTAGAATTGTGTTCCTGGAATCATATTTCTGTATGTTACCCATAATAATCAATTTTATATAGGGATGTCTCAAGTCACATTATATGACAAGTTTTTCCCCCAGTAATTTAAATAACAAGAATAATCTTTGCCTTATTACACCCTTTGTAAATTCTCTTAATATCTGTTAGAATATATTCTATTGCTTTAACAAATACTTTCCTCTCTAGCTCATCAGAGTTGTTACAAGTTCAGTAAAAGTACAGGGAGTCTTGGCTTATGCCTGTGTTCTTCTGTTCTACTGTGGGTAAGTACAAATAAAAACATTCATTAAAAGTTTTTCTTAATGTTCTTAATTGATATTAATAATAAGCATGTGATGAGCAAAATAAAATAATAAATCAGAAGTGGCAAAGTCTGCAGGAGCGGGTGCAGTGTCACACTTTGTTCCAAAGAGAAATACACTGTATGTTAAATAGCCTGTTTAATCTTCCATTTTATCAGTTGGATCAAGATGGAATCATATTTAGAGGAATACTGTAATAAGTTACCAGTTTAATAGAAGTAAATAATACATTTCTTTGGATTTACTGAAGACTGTATCCATTCTTTTGAGTCAGTTATAAATTAAAGGTACTGGCAGAAGATCTCCCTACAAGACTAATAAATAATGATGGAAAACTTGTTTCATTTGCCTTGCAGAAGTGTGAAAATGAACAGACATGTCACTGCTGTTTCCATTGTCTTTAGCAGGCATAGGACAGTCTTCCATTGCCATTATTAGGGATTGGGAAGAGAATGTACAGTACTGGCTATCGTCCAGCTCCAAAGATCTCATACCACCATAGTTCTGTCACTGATATGGAAGGAAACAATAATGGATAGATGATAATACTGTATTTGGCAATGATGATAATGCTATATTCACAAACATATCAAATAGAAGTCTGTTAGGAGCTTGTCAAATGTCTGCTGATTTCTCCTGCCATCTTGCATAAAGGAACAGTGTTTCTCCCAGTACCTCTAAATAATGTTTAGTTCTCTTGTTTGATTGATTTCACATGCTCCAAACCCTAGTTCCGCCAACCTGTCACCATCATGACACACACCCATCCACATGGCGTGTGCCATGATGACGCATGGGTGGCGCAACACCCAAACAGTGCTGGCCAGAAGGGGCATCATTATGGCACATGAGCAGGTTCTTTGGGGGCACGGGTCAGTGCTGCAGTGTGTGGCTGCTGCAGCACCGACCCAAAGCAAATGGGGACAGCATTTAGCCGCTCATCTGTATAGCTCCTAAGTCATTAGGAGCTGGACTTTAGGACCATATGACTAATTTCTAACTGTATTACCTATTAAGTAATTAGAGTGTTTGTTAAAATGATTATATATACCGTCAAATATTTGGCAATTTGACTGCACCACTAAACTTCTCATCTAGCTGGATGTTTAATTGTTCAAATGGTAGATATCTGCCTCCCAGTCACCATTTTAATGTAAGAAATTGATAGGCAGTGATAATTTTTATAATGACAGCATATTTAGGATATATATAAAAATAGAAACAGTTTTCAGCAGCTAGTCTTGAACAAGCTTTTTTTAAAAAAAAAATAAAGGACTTTGAAAAGTTGCTTCTCAGAACATTTAATTATATATGGTTCTGTTTTCAGGTTAATATCTCTCAAAGTACTTAACAGCATTGTGCTTTTGGGGAAATCATGCCAGTATGTGAAAGAAGCAAACATGGAAGAGAAGTTGTTTAACCCTCCTACCAGCACCCCAGGCAAACCTCTTAGCAAACCGCAGAGCAAGTACAAGTCCACCCACGGTGAGTGGACCCTTTTTGCTTTCTTTCAGTTCCATGATAAAACCATGATTGCTGCAAAATGCAGCTTTGCCTTTTGGGCTCAGACACACCAGTCCACAGAAAACTGCAGAGGTCCATGTAACCCAACTGTTGAGATTCAGCTCTGAGATGAGATTGTGTCAAAATTTTATTTATGAATAAACCTCTCTGTCTTAACTACAGTAAAGCACATTGTGATGGAATAATTTAAAATCAGTTGTACTGTATTAAGTATACAGGATGCACTACTATTAGCTAGTATTGCCATATTGTTCTTTAAAAGTAGGTTACATTCATGCTCTAATATTGTTGCTTTAAAATTTTACACGTATTTCCATGGTTTCACCCTGCACATAATTTTAGCTGGTTAATTAAGCATGATTCTGACTTCAGTTGCACATATACATTTTGCATAATATCACCACAGAGGAGAAACTAGATTCTTTGTCACTATTACATTTGTAACATTTGTTTTTGCAATAAATCTAAATAAAATGGAACAATGTTTCCTTTAGTCCTATAGGATGTCATATAGCTCAAAAATTTATTTCTTACACTTGCACCTTTTCTTGCAAGTGGCTCCATATATTTCCCCTTCTTAGGGCGGTCACTAGGTCTGTCTACTCACACATACCTTCAGCAATGTTGAAGCATCAGAGGTGCATTCTCCCTCCTGTACATAGCATTCCCAGCACCCTAAAACCTGCTCTGGAGACTTGGGAGATTTTCTGGAGCAGGTTTTTAGCAGCACACAAAGCTGCAGCAAGACAGGGAAGAGAAGATCCCACTTATGTTGGCACTGGAAACTTGGGCCCAACTGCCACAATCCAGCAAATTAATATGATTAAAGAATATATAACTCAATCAGTAATTGACTATTGACAAAATACTTTACCTTATATGGGTTGTTCATCAGTATTCTGCTTGCATTTATTCATAAGTACTTCTCTGGGCAATTTCAATAAATATCATTGATCATTTTACTTCTTAGAAATACAGTCGTCCCTTGTTATCCACAGGGGATCCATTGCAGGCACACACACACACACACGCCGCAGATAGCAAAAAGTGTGTGGCCTTAAGTCCTGTTCTATTCAGTGGGCGTCCCTGTGCGTGCAGCCATGTGCACACATGCCCATTGAAAAAGCTGGGGCTTGCCATTCGTGGAAGCTCAAATCCGTGGATGGCAAGTCTGTGGTTGGCAACTTTGGGTGACCCTAGAAAGCCTCGGCTCAAAACACACAGGCAAAAAAGAGTGGCTTTCAAACACTTTGGGGACATGGTGTCCAAATGACCCCCTCCCCCAGATCAGCTGGAAGCCACTCTAGGGCTGCCCTTGGCTGTGGGGAAAAAGAGCGCGGAAAAAGTGTTCTTTGTTGGTGGCCTATACAGGACCGCAGTGGTAGCCTGCTTTAAAAGTGGGCTGTGAAGTTGCCCTGATCCCCAGGTGATTGCAAGCAGAATGGCCTCTAGCTGGTCTGTCATGCCCATCTGCTTGACCCCATCATGATTTGTTTGTTTGTTTGGTTGGTTGGTTGGTTGGTTGGTTGGTTGTTTGGGGTATTTATATCCCATTCTTCAGCCACAAAGGTTGTCAGAGCAGCTTCCTTTTTTTTAATTAGACAATTCTCTGCCCTCAGGCTTACAATCTAATAAGACATGACACAGAAGGAGAAGGGAATAGTGGTGGGGAAGGGATCAAGTTCATTGGTTCATCTCTCCCTCTGGAGCCATGGCCATGGCAGATGGGCTGGAGGGAGGGTTCTTCATTTTACTCTGGGCTAGGCCCGATGGGGCTGACCTGCCTCTCTCTTTTTCTGAAGCTGGATGATAGTGGATGGGCTGGAGGGCTAGATCAGGGGTAGGCAACCTTTTTGAGCCGGGGGCTGGGTTGCTGTCCCTCAGACAACTGGGGGGCCGAAGCCAAAAAATAAATAATTAAATAATTTTAAAAAAATTAAATAAATAAATAAACCAGGACAAATGTAGGACAAAATTTTCAAATGGTGGACACTTTTTTTTAAAAAAAGTGGAGGACACGCAAAAAAAATTGCTGATTTTTTAAAAATGTTAATATAAATGCATGTTTTTGAGGCTTCTATAGACAATTGCCCCTGCGCGCGAGAGGCCAAAGGCCCCGGCGGCAATCGGTGGCAGGACCGGGCTGGGGCCGGTCCCAAGGCCTCACTGGGCCGCATCCGACCCGCAGGCCGCAGGTTGCCTACCCCTGGGCTAGATAATGTCTGTCGGGGTGTTTTACAACAGAGCCGTCAGGTTCTGGTTACAGTATATAGCCCAAGCAGGCAAAACCGCTGTGAATGACAGATTTGCTTTAGGGTTGCCATAAGTCAGAAACAACTTAAAGTCACACAGCCACAACAAATAGGAGCCATAGAGCACAAATTATATATAGGTAAGCACATGGAGTTTTTTGCAGGTGATTTAGTGGCCTAACAGAAGCAAGACTGATTGCTCCTTCCTTCCGTTTACCCAACTAAGAAACCAAGTGAGGTGCTAGAGGAAAGAGCACCCTTTATGTGCCTAACATAGAAGTATAGGTCTCTTACCTCCACCCAATACAAACTCACAGCTTAAGAAAATTAATTAATCTCCCTCACTTATTGGAGTTGTCATAAATAGCCTGTATGAAGACTTTTTAAAATAAAGCTCAAAATAGGTGTGTGGTAATCCATAAGCAAAATGCAAAGTTGGGGGTAATACCTTTAATTGGTTCAACTAAAGCAGCAACACTAATTTATAAAACCTTTATCATTTAAACTAGAACATAATTGAACATTTCTTACATGGAATCAGCTTCAGTAAAGTAGTAGTACTATCAACGTGACAGAAATTATGTAGCAAGTTACAGCCACTGAAATACACTGAGTTGTCACATACACCCTGAACTTATTTTAACCTGCATCCCCCTTGCAATTTGCAAGAACCTCTATGCCCAACACCGTGATCAATATGTATTAATTTCTGTTTTTCTGTGCAGAGGAAAATCTGCCTTCTTCAGTGACCAGTCAACCTGTGCACCAGAAAGAAAATGTAGTGCCACAACTTGTGACTAGCAACTCTGATCAGTTCTTGACAACTCCAGATGGTGATGAGAAAGATATAACTCAGGACAATTCAGAATCAAAACACAGATCTACAAAGAAAGATTTGTTGGAGATAGACAGGTTTACAATTTGTGGAAACCGAATTGACTAGACTTTTGTAAATAGATGTGCTTAGGATACTGAACTGTTTGGACAGCAGATGCTAACAAGGATGACAGACGCCAAGTAGGCGCTTCAATATTTATTTTAAACCTTAAATTATTAATGGCAAACCAATCACAGCGAGTAACTTGGATGGATACATTGCTCAGATTTCAGCTCTTTAACTTGGATATTTTGGAAAATGTGATGGTTTTCAGAGAGGTCTACAGCGTTGCAAAGCTACAACATCGCTTTCCTGGAATTAATGTATGAAATATATTTAAATCCATTTCTGCTGTATCAATCTGTGCTTCCAGAACATACCTCTTTTCATCAAAGTCCCTTCATTATGAGGAAAACTTTGGAAATGTGTTTGCATCTTTAACAAAGAAGCATCTTTTCCCATTTATTTTCATAAGCAGCTGCAAAAGGATTTAACACTCTTCACCTGCCAAAAGTCTTTTTCAAACTTTGAATAGAATTAATAATCAAGTTATTCTTGTCATTGGAAGATTTCAGATAATCCAAATAAATTATTATTTAATTAATTATTATTGCATAATATCTTTTGTCTTAAACATTAAGTCATTAACCAGAATTTGATCACAAAGCAAGATAGTGGAACATGAATGGTAAATGAGCAAAATAGGTTTCTTTCCCATTATGTTCAGTTTTTTCTGTACTTTAAATGTTTAAGTCTTGAGATTATAAACATAAAGTGTACATGCTTGTGTGGAGGATGGGTCATACCAGCTTGTGGGATTGCACTTTGGCACTTGAAAATGTTTTAGCTGCATTGAAATAGGCAAGATATGTTATATGTGTTGTGTTGCTGAATCAGTTAAGCATAGCAGCTTTTTAATTTGGCTAAATAAGCTATAAATTGACAAAAAGCGAAAGAGAGCCAGATATAGATATTGGTTGTTAAGGAAACATTAGGTAGAATGAATATATTCTTAGGAAGTGCTTGGGTTTTGAAGTATAAAATAGTTTTACTTGAGGCCGTGTGAAGGTGCTCTCTTGCTGTCTATCACCAGTGACCAGTAAACACATCTAATAGGCTATGCTTTAAATATTATTTAGGCTGAAAAATCAGCAGCTATTTGACAGTTCATTTATTGCCTTTACAGAGTGGCCAAATAAAAATCTAGTAAATTAAGAAATTGCATTCAGAATACAGGTTTGCCCTCCCAAAGCTGCAGATACTGTTGCCAAGATTAAATGGATATCCTGATAAAGAAGCTTCAAAGATGGATTAAAATAGGATGGTGTTAAATTCTCTGCTCAAAAAGGGCCATTTCTCTCCTCTCACATACACACACACACAGCCCATGATTTTATTTCTCTCTCAGCTTGATAAAGTGGCCAAATTTGGAAATGTTGTAGGAGTAGCATCTTTAAAGTTAAACTCAAAATCTGCAAAAATGATTATTTCAGCTGTGTGTTTATTTTGCAAAATGTCATTAATTAAAATTTAATTCAGAATATATGTGAATTTGTTGTAATTTAATTTTTATTTAATTGTTGCTCAAAAGAAGCCTGGAATGGTTTTCCCCTCCTGTAAAATGAAATTATGTATGGATTTTATAAGTGCATCTTGTGTGATAATAAAAATTCAATTTTGTAATCTTTGTTTAAAAAAAAATACTAAGACTCCACTCTCTTACTAAAATGAAATTTAGTATTGTTTGGGATCTAAAATACTTTGTGAACAGTGTTTCCATTTACATTTGGAAAGAGGAGTAATATTTCCTTTCAGCAACAGCCCCTGCTATCTGATGGGAGGGTACTCTTATACATTACTTTGGGCTGAGGGAGGCATGGAAGAGACATATGTACAATTAAGTGCTGCTGGAAGGGGGACTAAAAAGTATTTTGTGCAGGCAAAACACAGAATGTGGTAGTTTGGATTCTAGCCAAAGGCCTCATTTCCTTTTTCCCTGTCAAGTGTGGAGACTACCAGGGAATATCAAGTGCTGTAGGGTATACAGTACATAAAATTAGTCCACATCTGTATCAAATTTTGTGTTTGTTTTTTAGATACCTCCGTAAAAAAAGAAATGTCGACAATACTCAGTCGAGAATCTCGGCTCTGGATTTGTTCCATCACCACAAGATTTATAACTAAATGTTTGACATGTATGACTATACTTTCAAAGAGCGTATGTGTATATTTAAGTTGCAGAAGCATTTGGAAATGTCTCATAAAGACAAGAAAGATAAACCACTGGAATATTTTCAAGCATTGCGAGATAAATTTGAACCTAGATCGACACTGAAGATACATTGAAGAAAATAC
Source organism: Sceloporus undulatus (assembly GCF_019175285.1). Classification (NCBI taxonomy): domain Eukaryota; kingdom Metazoa; phylum Chordata; class Lepidosauria; order Squamata; family Phrynosomatidae; genus Sceloporus; species Sceloporus undulatus. The sequence goes on from NC_056526.1 coordinate 95,261,759, forward strand.
AGATACAGGGGGATTTATTGCATATTTTAAAGGTGCTGTGCCAGAAGTATTCGGTATTCAGTGTGTAGTTCACCACTTGGTTTCAAAAACATTAGCAGAGTACTTGCATGTGTCCCTACAGGTTGTAATAAATGCAGTAAATTACATTAAATCAAATGGGCTTCAAGACCATCTGTTTTGACAGCTTTGTGAGGACAATAATGAAGACTTCACATGTTTGTTATTTTATACAGAAGTCCATTGGCTGTCCAAAGGTAACTGCCTTTATCATTTTGTTGCTTTGTGGGACATTTTTAAGAGGCAAGGAACCAGAAGAAAATATGACCTACTCTAAATGTGATATTTTTTGCCTGTATGTGATGTCTTCAAAAAGCTCAATTTGTTAAACAACTACAGGAATTGTGACTTTTATTCATGCAAGGAGATTATTATAGGGTTTCTTGGAAAAGTCAACCTATAGGCCAGCAGTATTGGATGTCAGGAATTTGCAGTTTTCTTCCTTGGCAGCAGTAAATTATGAATTGAAAGATGATGAAATAATTCTCTATGTGGATCATTTGAAGCAGCTTTATAATACCCAGGCTGGGTATGGATATTCCAGCCTGGGTAGCTGATGTATTTGCTGTAAATGCTTCTGACATTGATGTTTCTTTGCAAGAAGCACGCATAGAGCTACAAAGCAACATAGCAGCCAAAGTAACTTTCAGTCAAGAAAAACACAATTGGATAAAGAGTACAATATTTTAAAAGTTTCCTCAGCTTTGGGATAAAGCAAAATTGCTTTTCATGGCATTTCCTACATCGTATTTGGTAGAATCGGGTTTCAGTCGTATGAATTGTTTACTCAGCCTAATGTGGATTGCCTTAACATAATGGACAGAAGTGTTCTTCAGTTATCCCTCACAGCAACAAAACTATTGAAAAGCTTGTTTCTGGTCATCAAGCACAAGGGTTACATTGATTGAGAAATACTTGATGTATAAATTTTTATGTAATTGTATTTTGTATAAATTATAAATATTATAAACTAATTGTACCCGGCCATGCATTGCTGTGGCTCAGTCTGGTTAAATGGAAAAGAAAGAAAAGAGAAAGTGTACGTTTCTGAAGTATTTAATTTCACAATGCTTGTGGGTATACAATATTTTTTGTTGTTCCATTGTCTGTAGGTACAGGGATTGTCTGGTTTGCCAACTCTAGAACACACAACACATACTGTAATTGTCCATGTGAGAAGCAATCTGTGTCTAGATCAGCTCTTGCCACTGGCTCCCATCCTCCAAGGCCCATTTGCTGGCTTCTGAGGGTCCCAAAGGGACACTCAGGAGCTGGCAAATTCTGGAAGACTGCGACCAGAGACTCCTGCCGCTGGCTCCCGTCCTCCAAGGCCCTTTGGCGGCCTCTTAGTGTCCCAAAGGGACACTCAGGGGCCAGCAAACCAGAGGACGGTGACCAATGACTCACCGTGACCAGAAGCACACAGTGACTTATATCAGAAACACTGAAATGGAATCATAAATGGAATATTTAGTATAGTGTATGTTGCTGTTACGTCCAACAGATGGTGCCAGTTTTTTAAAAAAACATATTTTTCCCACTCACAGGTGTGACATCTATATAATAATAGGTATATAAAAACATAGTAGGTATATAAAAACATGGGGTTTATTCGAATGGAACGTTGTATCAAAATTTCAAAGCAATCAGTGAAGCCCTTTTGGAGAGTTAAGATTTTGAACAAATGAACATTTACATTTTTATTTATATAGAAGATAGATAAATATTTACAAACAAAACATTTAAATAGCTACCTCTCTACCTGTAGGACAGGGCCCCGCAGGAAAGAAACTAAGGTTGGAAGGGGGCCATGGTTGGAAAAAGGTTGAGAAACACTGCTCTAGACCTTCTCAACTGACAACAGAAGAAACAGATTGTAGGCCTGCACACTCTAACATTGTCACCTTTCTTCGCTTGTATGATTTTAAACATCTTTGCCTGATAAAGAAGCCAGAGAACCTTCAAAACCTTGCATGATGCCCCCCCCCCCCCGGGTTGGTCCAATAAAGGTAGCATTCTTTTGTGTATTTGGAATTGTGTTGTATTTTGCTGCGTGGCAGATACGGCTTTGTGGTTGTTAACTTCCTTCTAATCAACTTCGACTTTTGCTGTCTCATCATAGTTTTGTTTTGTTTTGTTTTTGTGGTAAAATATCTTTAACAGGCGATGCCTCCCTCTGCACAGTACTAGCAAGTGATAGCTGTGGCGCAACTACCGTTGTCTGAGAATCCTTTAGTACAGCTGCTGCCCAGTAGTTGTTTGGCACATTGAGTCTGGCTTTTCAGCAAAAGCCTGTCTGTCATGGGAAGCCCTCTCAGCACCACTACTGCCATCACCATGGCTTCTTGCCTCAATGGAGCATGCAGTCCCACCACCAGGTAAAGTTAGTATCTTTAGTGGGAAGAATGCAAATACTTCAAGTCAAAGCAGCAGGTCTGCACTCCCATCCTCTGCAGACTTCATGGTGTGTCATATAAAGACGTCGTGCCAGGCAACATTCCTTTGCTGTCTGTTGGCTCCTGATATTTCAGGATGTGGTTGCCGACAAATGCCATATCAAAATGCCCATCACACACATCAAATGCTTGTAAAATCTCAAAAGTGTCTAGAAGAGCATTTTCCTTTACAGGCTATTCTCACCACAAACACCAACCCTCTGGAGATTTTTAAACACAGGCTGTTGCAGGTGCTTTGGTTGTGCAGGGGGTTGGACTGGATGGTCCGTGTGGTCTCTTCCACCTCTATGATTCTATGCCTAGTTCTAGAATGCTATAGCGTCTCACACAACCATCAACTGGTTATAATCCTAGATAATACATCTATCCCTGAGAAACTCCATGTGTCTGTTTCATCAGCATAGTACACACAATGCAATTTCCAAAGTGCATTAAAACACCAAGAGAGAATTTGCTTACATTCCCTCTCCAAGAAGGAACTGTCATGTTAACCTCCCTTATTTGGTTCAGTGCTGCAAAATATTCTAGGCTTTCTTTTTGAAGTAGATTTTTCACTCCAGTGCATTTAGACCTCTTTGGTAACACTGTGCCCCAATAACAACAGAGCTCTTGGCATCTCTGGAGACAGATAAACTTGCTAGATTCTTCTTAAACTTGTAATCCCATCTTGATTACCTCTTATGGTTTTGGGTACAATTTATAATTTCCCACCCACTCTGCCATTTATCAAAATCCTTCAGAAAATTAAGTGAGGGAGGCATCAATGGTCATTGTAGTCTCTGTATGGCACTGATAATTTCCATACTCTTTCAGCTGGCTATAGAAGGTGTGTGTATGTGCTTTCAAGTCACCTGTTATGGTGTCACTCTTGCCACTTTTCTTCACTTGTATGATTTTAAACATCTATATATAAGCCATTCATGTTTCACAGCATAGCCTCCTTTCCATTTTCAAACAAGACTGGCCTCCCCCATTACAGTGGTGGCCACTGTTCACTATGTATATTAGAGAAGGTATACATCAGAACCTAGCTGAACAATGACATTTGAAGGAGCTTGGAATTTGTCCGGTTGGAGAAATAAATGAGTGAATAATGAATGTTTGTGCCATGTTATTTTCACATTCAATAACCTTGGGCAATCTATAGTATCAGCCTTCCTGAATATGAAACATTCAACTCCATCTTCCCATCCTCATAAAGGGGAGAGATTAGCAAGTGATTTCTTGTCATTCTTTAGTTCTTCTATTCAGACAGTTAGATCCATGGTTGATAGCCTTAGAAGGCTGTTTTGAATCATTATTCTTCCTCTTCCTTCTCCTCTTATACATCCAACATTAGTACTACCTAGAGTAGATTCACTGAAAGCAACATAATCTTAATTTTGACTAACTACTGCCATTCATTTCACTGGGTTTACTCAAGATAACACGTTGCATTTAGTCCTTTTCTGAGAACCAAATCTTCATTACTAGTGATTTCAGTGTGTATTTAGCAAGGTAAGCAATTTACAATAGTTTCCACTCAGCATGAAAAATCCCCACGTATATGCTGCATATTTTATATGAGGCTACTCTTGCTTGTTACTGGTTTTAATAGTTTATTTAATAGAGTGGTTTTAATAGTAATATGTTTAATTCTTTTTTAAGGGGGTGTTATGATATATTGTGTATCTGATATTTTTATAGTGTAAGCCGCTCTGATTGCCTTATGACAGAAGAGCGGGATATAAATAAAAGTTGTATTTATTTATTATTTTTATTTATGACCCTATAGATGTTGCTGGGATTGCATTTCCCATCAGTCCTAATGAGTATGTCCAATGGCAAGGGATGTTGGGATCTGCAATAAAAAATAACCAGCCAGCTGCCCACTCCTGATGCAGAGGATTAGATAAATAAGTTGTTGCTGCTGCTGCAGCCTTGAGCACTATGAGAAAAGTAGTAATTAAGAGATCAAAGAAAACAAATATTAAGTCCTTTTTTTCCTTTGTGGTTTCTGACTCGCACAACTGGGTTACCTTGCACCTATGCACTACTTCTTTCAGAGCATTTTATAGCATTCTGAAGAGTTGGTGGTAGCCCTGCCCTCCTCCGACAGCCCTTCCTGACAAAACTTGCCAGTTCCTTTTTGTTCTTTGCTGCAGCTGCCTCATTAGAAACAGCTTTTGCATGCTCAGATTGGAGGACGTCTTCTGAGGATCGAATAGTTAGTGTGGGCTTTGAGCCATGCTAGCCCTTGGACTTTCTCGGTAGTGCTGGCTTCTTTTAAGTGTGTTGAATATGGTGCTAAACCTCTGAGCCAAGATGGGCATTTGAGATGTCTTCAGTGTTTGAGCAATCCTATATCATTGCCTCATGTGCACACGGTGCAGCATTCACACCACAGGCCAGATGCAACAGAGAAAATTGCCTTAAAGCTCTTCTGTAGGCTCTGTTTTTCCAGTGAATCCAATCACTGGGAACATGAGAGACACTGCAGACTGGGCCAACCAGTAAAATCAGCAATAGCGGAACACATTGTAAACCAACCTGGGCATAAAATGGTATTTGAAAACACTGAAATGCTGACCGGATATTTCATAGAATCATAGAGTTGGAAGAGACCACAAGGGCCATCTAGTCCAACCCCCTGCCATGCAGGAAATCACAATAAAGCATCTCCGACAGATGACCATCCAGCCTCTGCTTGAAGACCTCCAAGGAAGGAGACTCCTTTGCTGGACCATGCCAACAACTATCCAGTCAAATGTACAGGGAAGTCATTGAAATCCACAAACACCTAGACAACTTCAACAGGAAAGACGAAATACTTAAAATAAACAAAGTCTTGCTATCAGTCCTTAAAAACACCAAAATCAGGACTCAGCACATGCAAATGAACATTACCCAGGGTCAGGGGTTTTTCCAACAGACAATGGATTTCTAATTAATCCTCTTTGAATATCCTCCCAACCTGAGGTCTTGCCATTCACCAACAGACCAACACACAGATTAACATGTAAATCACTTCCTCTCAACCAATGGTCACACAGTATATATAGCCCACTCACTTCTATGCCAGCATTCTCTGAAGATGCCAGCCACAGATGCAGGTGAAACATCAGGAATAAATTCTTCTGGAACACGGCCACATAGCCCCCAAAAAAACCACAAAAAATATTATAAGATCAATACAAGTAATTCACACCCTAATCTCTCAGAATATTTTTGGAATATGGTCACCCCCCTCATCTTGATCATATTGTGTTCCTGAAGAGCATATAGATATGATTAATGTGGAAGTCACTGCAGGGATGTATTTAACAATCCAGTTTACTGAAGACTCTGCTGTAGTGTTGCCATTTTTTAATACCATTGGGATCCATCAAAGGGACCCATTGCAACTGAAAGGATCAAAGTATTGATTTCTAATTTATGGAGTGGGAAAGCTCATGGTTTAAATTACCTTTCCCCTGTTTGTGGTTTTTGTGTTTTTTCTCGACTAGAAGCTAGTCTAGTTTGATGTTTCCATCTTTATTTTCCGTTATTGCTCAGATATTCCCCCTCCTCCTCTACTTTAAATAATATTTGCCTGTTTTGGTTCCAGTGAATAAGCAAATTACAGTTTTATTAATTTGCTGCATGCGGAAAAAATTATGCTAGATATGATGAAATTAGAAGACTGGATAGAAGGCACTGCAGTTCCTTTTTGTTCTTTGCTGCAGTTGCCTCATTAGAAACAGCTTTTGCATGCTCAGATTGGAGGACGTCTTCTGAGGATCGAATAGTTGGTGTGGGCTTTGAGCCCTTGGACCTTCTCGGTAGTGCTGGCTTCTTTTAAGTGTGTTGAATATGGTGCTAAACCTCTGAGCCAAGATGGGCATTTGAGATGCCTTCAGTGTTTGAGCAATCCTATATCATTGCCTCATGTGCACACGGTGCAGCATTCACACCACAGGCCAGATGCAGTGGAAGCAAGACAGGTTTAATGCAGAACACTCAACCCTTGATCATTATTTCCTGTTGAATCATATTTATTTGGACTTTTTTGTTGACTTTAGATCTACTTTTCACATGATTCCTCAGTAATATTTGTGGAACAGATTTCAGTCCTTCAGGGCAATCTTGTTACCCAAAAAGCTGGGATCCTAGGAGGGCACCCACAAATAATATGTAGTAATAGGGGTATTTAAATAGCTCAGTTGAAAGTATACCTTGGGTTGAGCAATGTTCAGCCTGGGATCACAGCAATCACCGTTGTATGACGGTTCCAAACCACACAGAATTTCAGAGGCAATTCCAAAGTTTCTTAATTTTATCAGTAAAATAGTCAACACACATACACACACAAGAACCAACAAAGCAAAGATAGGAGAAATAGTGATTTTTAGGGTTGCTAAGTGGCAATATTGACTTTCTTGAAGTGTAGCTCCAACCTGGAGGTGTCCAAGATAGAGATGGCTCAATAGCTGCTGTGGCAAGTGAGGGTTGCTGGCTTATGGAGGAATCTAACAGAAGTTGGATAGAGGTTCTGTTCTGCTCCAAACTAGACCAAACTGTTAGTGATATTTATACTCAAAATCACTTCCTGGGGCAATATAATCAGAATGAGTAGACTGCCTCATTGACAAATGGTTTTCCCAGGTAAGAAGAAATGGTCGGAGATTGAGAAAATGTTTGGACCCTTGGCATGAATATTCCCCCCAAAAGGAAAAAATCCTTCCATGGAAAAACTACCTTTGATTTGAAGTCGAAGGCTTTCACGGCCAGCATCCATAGTTTTTGTGGGTTTTTCGGGCTATGTGGCCATGTTCTAGAAGAGTTTCTTCCTGACGTTTCGCCAGCATCTGTGTATACACAGCCCCTCAGAGGTCAGAAACTCATCATTGCCCTCCATTGAGAAGGGATTATGCTGAGGTCAGTCTTGGGTGCTCTCATCATGGTGGGTGCTCATGTTTTCCCCTTGCTAGAGCCAACCAGTTTTCCAAATATACTCTGGCTAGATGCAGTGGGGCTGCCTTTTAGGCTGTGAAATTCAGCACCCCTTTTGATATTAAACTGATATCAAATATGAGAGGGGTAACTGTGGGTCTGAACCCAGAGTAACAGTATCCTTCATATTACAATAAGCTGTATTGACTCCCTGTTAAATTTCACGAAGGAAGCATTTCCCTTTGCAAATGGAGGGGAGGTGGTTTCATTGAACAAGACTAACAGCCCAATTGCATTATAATTTTAGAATGGTCAAATTACATTATTTGTTTTTGTTTATTAATTATCCACCTCCCTGTGGATCAAAGTGGAGAACAACTGGTTAAAATACAGCAACGTTGCATACTTTCGGAAAGTAATTGGCTGTCAGTGGAGTGTTTTTAATAAAAGGTGTCATATGATCAAGATGTACCAGTAACCAATCTGGCTGCCATGTCTTGCACAAATTGAAGTTTCTGAAATTGGTACAGAGGTAATCCAATGTACTGAGCATTTGAAATGTCCAGCCTTGAGGTTACCAGTGTATGCACTACCCCCTTTAGATCTTCCAGTATAGTACAGTCGGCCTTCCTTATAGACGGCCTTGCCTTCCATGGCTTTGAGCTTACGCGGAAGGCAAGCCCTGGAAGAAATAATGGGGCGCGTACCTGCACTGCGTGCACTGTGCACCACCATGAGCATGTGTCCCATTATTTTCTATGGGGCTTGAGCCTACGCTCTTTTCCTCATATGCGGGGGGGGGGGTCCAGAATGGATACCCCACGTATGGGGAGGGCGGATTGTACTAGACATGCATTTAAGTGCAAGAGTGAAAGAGACAGCATATTTATTTTTCTTAAAGTAATAATGGATTGTGTGTGTTTGCTACTAGTGTTAATATTTCATGTATAATCCAAGTCCTTTGAAGAAGGCCAAAGTTATCTCCTTTAAACATTATAACTGCCCTGGACAGTAGGGTGGGACATAACATCGTGTCAGTGAGCTTGATGGCTGGGCAAACACATGGCTCCAGCAATTCCTATGCTGTTTTATTACACGACTTCTACCACCACACTCTACAAAGTATAGAATAACGTTTCACATGGCCAGTATAGAAAAACATAAACACTTTCTCTCACGCAAATTGGGAACCTTCCAAAAATAGGTCAATCATATAAACCCTCAAGAGCCAATAAGGATTTAATTAAGCTCCAGACAAATTAAACTAATAATGAGGCAGATGAAATGTCTGTGGCTACAAAGAAATACACCATCTCATTTTGTACAAAAAGAAAAGGAACATCTGGTGTAAAAATGCAAAAAGCACAAATATGTAGACTCATTTATATGCCAGGGTGATTCCAGTGTTAATGTGTCCTGGTGCTGGGCTATAAAAAAATCAAACACTGTAGTCTTTTGGACAAGAAACTGAGGGAAAACCAACAAATAGAGGCAATGGAGCCAGAGTAGTAGACCTAGTATTAAGCCAGATATTAAGTAGGGTAGTCAAGTCTCACGGCACTGAATTTTCAGGGAATTTCTGTCCTTTCTCAGATCACCAAAAATGAAAGAGACAAATTTCAGGGCAAGTGGTAATGGAAGAAAAAGCTTATTTTTGTATAAGAGGTATTTTTTTAAAGGCTGGACACTCATCTTTGTTCATTCCCAGCTGACACTAGGGATCATTGGCTCAGTGCAAAATGTTGTATTCCGGAGCAAAGAGGAAATCTGGAAGAGGTATGTGCACTTGAAACAATCAAAACATTTGGAATGTGTGGAGTGCCGGCATTATAACCACGAACCTCCTTGTACAAACCAAGGAAGCAACAGCAACACAGGGCTGAGAAATAAGGGCTGGCAGTGAGCTTTCTACAAGGCCGAGCAGCAAATTGCCTGGGAAAACTGTCATTTATTATGTGTGCTTTAGGTGAGGCCAAACATGAGATCTTACTTCTAACAGGAATGGTGGCAAGAGCAACAACTACTATGTCCATTTTGCCACCTGTCCAGTTGCTTAGGTTTTCCTTCTGTGGCTGTGTAGTTCCATATCTGGGGTTTACCCATAATTTGGGGTCCATTTATCTAGATTGTCTTCATACCCATTTCTACAATCAGCTGGCCCAGAAGCAGTTCCAGCCCATCTCCAAATCATTTTTGTGAAGTCACAAGGACCCACCACCTTAATACTACAACAACCTCCCAGTCTCAAATTTTAGCCTGTAAATCTGAGAAAATAGGATGCTCCTGACCTGACATTCCAAAACTGAGAGGAATGCATATTCCCTGGAGTGAGCCCATTTCCCCTCCCGCAACAGGATTTGCTGAGAGATACATCCTTCAGCAATTATACTTACAAAGTATGCCCATGTCTACCTTCTGTTGACCAATTCTAAGAGAAAGAATGTAAGATGTATGGGAGAAAAGTAATATGTGATGGCAAAAAGACATCTTTCACTACTTGAAAGAGCATCTCTTTTAAAAATGTGATTAGCATAACATGAGTTTCTAGAACTGTTGTCCATGAACCTTTATAGAATGGTCAAGTGAAGGCAAGATCAAGGATTGGCTGGGGTACACAAGTTTACCCTGTTGTCTGGAAAGACCAGGGAACCGTTCCAGGTACAGAATGGGTAGGAATCATGTGGTCTTCTGGAGGTTGTTAGACTGCAGCTTCCAAGAGCCATAGGCCTGTTACAGACTGCCAAAATAAAGCTGCTTCGGGTCTCTTTGGAGGTATGCTGTTTAAATGATGCATGCACCCTAAGAATCCGGAGGCTGCACCAAAACTGCACTCCGGTGCTTAGGGTGCATGCATCATTTAAACAGCATACCTCCAAAGAGACCCGAAGCAGCTTTATTTTGGCAGTCTGTAACAGGCCATAGTCAGCATAGATAGGTGATAAATGAGGGGATCTGCATGATTCCTTGGTCCCTAGTAACCATTCCAAAGAGCAGACTACAGAACTAAAGGCTCTTGGTTCTAGCCCTGACACAATTACAGTTTGTTATGGCATCTTTCTTTATAGTCCAAGTGATTTCTTTTAATAGGCGCCTAGAACATGTGACTGTGCTTGCCATATTTCTACAGTCTTAGGCAACAAAAATGAAAGATTTATTCAATCTCTGGTGAAGAACCATATGTGGCTGGTGGGCTGTGGTTTGGCTTGTTTGGTCACAACAGTACTCATTTCCAAAAAGAGAGAGAAGGAATATGTATAGGTCTCAAAAGCCACAGAAGAAGCCATAAACACCATTCTGAATTTGCATGGAGCAGCTGAGAATGTGGGAGGCCATGTGAGAAAACAACATCAGGAGTAGCCTGAAAAAGTTATTGGCTTGGGCACCCTCACGCATTTTTTCAGGTAAAGGGAGAAACTCTAGGAGGGACCCAAGCAAATCTTCATGCAAAGAGTGGTCATAAGTTGTACAAACCTCTCCTGGTGATTGTGTTGAAAGAATTCTGGTGTCCTTTTGATTCTTCAGCCCTCCTTTTCTTCTTCCCACAAGTCTGGCAGGATTTAATTCCCCCTCCCCAAAAAGTAATGCCAAAGCCTTGTCCTCAAGCAAATTGCAATTACAGTATAACTCTGCAAATTTAGATTGAGCATAAAAGAAGGAGAAAATTGGAAGATCTCATTCAAAGTACTCTTTGTAACTATAAATAATGCACCTTTGTATCCAGTACAAGTAGTTTCCTATTCACTTGACCCAATGTCGTAATAAATAAATGGTCCAGTTACATCCAGAGATTCATTTTAGAAGACATTCTGTTTTTTCTCATGGCTATAACTGAGATACCACTGTTGTTGTAATGATAATATTTGATGACAGACAAGGGAAGAATGAGTTCTGTATCAAATATGCCACTGATTCCTTTTGAAATGGGGATGTGTGAGAGGGAGATGGGTATAATATAACAAACTTGACCTGCAGCAGAAGAAATGAAAACTAATAAAGAAATAAACCAGGATGACAGGCATTCTAGTTGTTTTGTTGGATGAGGTATGAAACAGAAACTCTTCAACTGGAATGTCATGTTTATTTTTGGCCCCAGTAGTAAGTCTTAGTATTCAATAGAACATACTTCCAGTTGTGTTTAATTTTGCAGCTCGAGGCTGCTGCCACACTACAGAATTAATGCAGTTTGACACCACCTTAACTGCTATTTGGGGTTTGCTGTGGTACCTGAGCTCTCTGACAAAGAAGGCTAAATATCTCACAAAACTACAAATCCTAGAATTCCATAGCATTGAACCATGACAATTAAAGTGGTGTCAAACTGCATTAATTCTGCAGTATAGATGGAGCCTGAGTCACACCAAGGCCACCCTAAAATAAACTCAGATCTTAAGTTAGAATATGTTTATGCATATGGTTGCCATGGCGTTCATAGATCACTCCATCAGTAAGTTTAGCAGTACGGTTTTTAATTTCCGACCTATCTGAACTACTAACTGCAGAACTCAGTGAGCTGGAGAAAATGACTTGCTAAAGAAGTTTACCTTTACCTTTAGAGAAAACAATACACAATTGGAAGCAGAAGATAGAGAAGGTCTATTCTTGCAGCCAAAACTAGACTATGTGGCATAGAAAATGAGCAACAAATATCAAAAATTAGAGTAATTTTTTTTTTGGGGGGGGGACCAAATTATACCAAAATATGCTTTGAACAATATCCAACCAGAACTCACTGACAATGTAAGAAATAGATTTGCTATCAATAGATATAGATTAGTATCAATAGATCACTCCTGGTTTTCTACTGGGCATCTAAGAAGGCTTGAACAGTTCGCCCATGGGAATACACAGGGAAGGAATTACAGAATGAAATCTGCTTGTTGTATGTATCTGAAGAGCCTAAAATCTTACTTCTTAGAAGCCAGGTTTCAAACACAACTACACATTACTGTTTAGCATGAGATTACTTACCACAGGAAGTGTGTAACATGCCCTTCTACATTTTACAGATGAAAACTATGTATGGCCAAGCAGAATGTGGTCAAGACAATAAATGTTATTAATGAGGAAGAATGCACAAACTAGGGAAAGCTGCAGCAGTCTTAGGCGGGTTACGTCCTCAGGACGTCCCAGTTTAAAAAAAGGGCGTCTCTTCCAGACAACCCTATTCCTGTTACGGACTCTGTTCCACATGGCCGCTGCCATCTTGACATAATGGACGCTGTGCGTCCGCATGTCGCGTGGCACTAATGATGTCGCAAGTGCGCCATTGGCGCCTCGCAGCGTCATGAGCACGCCACCAGAAGCTCCATTTTGGAGCTTCTTTTTTGCTCCGTAAGGGAGTCGCGTGGTTTGGCTGCGGCAGCTCCCTCACGGAGCAAACAGCAGCGCTGGGAGCCCGCCTCAAAGCGGTGGTTTGTAATGCCTCTAATTTTGCTGGAGTCTACAGAAAAGACAAGATTCTACCCCCCCCCCTTTTTCCCCCTCCTCTGCTGAGTTAATGGGAATTAAAACTGTGTAAAGTCGAAGGCTTTCGACTTTACACAGTGAAAGATGCCAGCCACAGATGCTGGCCAAACTTCAGAAAGAAACTCTGCTAGAACATGGCCACATAGCCCGAAAAACCCACAAAAACTATGGAGTTAAAACTACTTTTGCACTTTGAATTTAGTTTCCTCATCAGGACTATCAGATGTAGGGGCTATACAGATCGCCCCAAAGGAGCAGCCTGGATCTGCCCCTTTTTGGCCGGATCAGGGCCGCGGCAACCTCACGTCACAGCCCTGATCTGGCCTCTAGAGGGCACAAAAAGAAGCCACAAAAGCGGCTCCTTTTTGCACCCTCCAAAGGGTGCCATAGCTATGGCAGCATGGCTGTGTGGCAACCCTTTGGTGCTGCATCATCTGGAATGCCATGTGGCATCATGATGTCCTGGGGGCAGAGTCAGGGTGTCCAATGTCAGGATGTTGTCCCCTGACTCTGCCCACAGGGCGACCTTTTGGGCAGGTCTGTATAGGGCCATAGCAGCACTCCCATTTCTTTAAGAGCATCCCATAGCTTTTCTAGACAGTCAAAGGCCTTGCTATGGTCTATAAATTACATGCTGAATTTTTTTCTGTAATTTGGCTCACTCTATTATCCATCATATGTTTGTGCTGTCGTCTCTAGTGCCTCTTCCTATTGTGTGGATTGAAGCAGTTCAACTGGGATAGTATCTGTTCCTTGGGATTTATTCTTTCCAATTTTCAATTTCTTTGACTGCTGCTTCCTCTTCCCTTTCCAAAATTTGGGATTCATCGTCATATGGTTCTTCATTCCATGTGTCATTCTTTATTTTCTTTTTCTTTTTTGTCTCTTTTATATAGCGGTTTTGCGTATTGCTTCCGTCATCTTTTTATTCCATCTTGATCATTCAGTATGTTCATCTTCTGATCATAGACCTTCCCCCCCTTGGTTTGAATTTCCCTTTGAATTCATGGATTTTGTGGAAGAGGTCTCTCATTCTTCCTATTCTGTTGTTCTCTTCTATTTCTCTGCCTTATTCATTGTAGTAATTCTCTTTATCCTCACACACCTGCGTTCATGGTTCTGGTTCTGTTCCCATTTCCCTTTTCTTTTGCTTCTCACCTCTCCTTTACTGCTTGAAGTGTTTCTTTTGTTATCCATTTTTTATTTTCTTTCTTTTTGATCAAAATAGTATCTTCCTGCATCCGTCCTTGATTATGTCCCTGGCTTCTGTCCATTCCTCTTCTGGTTCATGTTAGGATAAGTCAAAAATGACTTGGGGGCACACAACAACAACCAAGACCACCTTAAATAAAAACAGAAGTAACATCTGAGACAAAATATAGACCTATGAAATCATCACTTTTCTTCTCCTGTATGATTTTTAATATCTTTGCCTGATTAAAACAACAACAACAACAACTGGTGAAGCTCCAAAAGTTTGCATAACGTATTTTTTGCTTCTTAACTGGCCCAATAAAGTCTCACTGTTTTGCACGTTGTATTTTGCTGCACCAGCATGGTCACCCCTGAATACATCTCCTTGACAACTCTAATGAGTTGTGTTTGTATATGCCCTCCATCTATTTAACCAGCCTTTCTCTCTTCTCAGATCCTTTTTTGTTGTTGTTGTTGGAAAAAATAAAAGACACAATTTGAAGCTGTTAATCAGTGAAGGGCTTGCACTATACCTTTAGTTTTTTAAACTTTACCTTTGATAGTTATTAGACCCCCTGGTGAGGATATAAGAATGCTCAGCTGGACTTCTTATTATTCTCAGGGGCTCTTTTTCAGTCTCTACACCACCTGAATCTGAGCAGCTCTTTAAGTGGCTCTTGGTTTCTGCTTTTCTTTCAGTTCTATTTCTTCTTTGCCCAAACTGTAATTCTTATTACAATACACTCTTATACCGCTATATTCCATATTAACCTGCAGTGGCAACACCGTGTTGAATTTTGGGTTTTTGTTTTTGAATTCTGGTTTTTTTTAGTAAGGCCAAGAGCTCTCTGGCTGAGAATCCTAAATGCCTCTCCCTAAACTGCAAGTGCTAGGATTCCATAGGATGTCGCCAAGGAAGTTATAGTGAAATATAGTGCTTTAAAAGTATAGTGTGGTAGGATCCTCAGTATTCCACAAGCATTCTGCATAGCTGGAAAAGGCATATTATACTCCCTGCAGTAGCGATGTGGGTTTCACCCAAAACTGCAATTTTTGCCGTTACTTAGGTTATTATCCTGCCTTTCTGCATGGTGTGCAAGGTAGATAGCAACAGTAATAATATCAACCCCATTGTAATAAGTAATAATAGGCAACAAAATAAGGAAAGAGAAAAATGAATAACAGTAGAAGCCAATTGAACATTACTGTAATGAGTAGCAAGCAGCAAATTTGGATTAAATCACAGGCAAAGGGCCCAAATAGACAGCAAAAAAAAAAAAAAAAAAAAGGCTGTTTCTGGCTGACTTCAGAGCATAGCATTTAGATAACGCATGTTCTGAAGGTACCTGGAAGCTGCCCACCTACCCAGACATGGACTGGCTTCTGGGAGGCAGGGTGGTGTTTACATGGTGCAAGCTGTCAGAGCATCATGAAGCTGGCTTCTGGCTGTGGTGTGGGCAGCAAACCTGGCTTTTTGCTGGCTGAAAAGGGAGTGGTTCTTTGCTGCTCCTTTTTCAGCTGGCTTCAAGGTGGATTGGGGCTGCAGCCCCTATCCATCTTAGCCCAAAATCTCTCTCTGCTTAACAAGGTCTTTTCTTGTCAATGGAAGGTAATAGCAGAGAGTGTTATGCTTGGATGGGAGTTGTAGCCTCTAGGATGTTTTGGCCTCTCAGATCCCCATAAATAAGCATCTAATACTTGTGGGCTGGTGAGATTTAGGCGGGGTACAGACCGCCGCCGGCTAGTCCGTGGGGGAGCCGGAGCCTCCACACGGCGCGGCTCCCACACGGACCGAAAAAGAAGCTCCAAAATGGAGCTTCTTTAAGCGGCGCCTCTATGACGTCGCAAGGCGCCAGGGGCGCACTCACGACGTCATAGATGCTGCGACACGTGTGGACGCACAGCGTCCGATACGTAAATATGGCGACGGCCATGTGGAACGGCCGCCGCCATATTGTACGTACAGAATACGTACTAGGGTTAGGGGGTGCGGAAGCACCGCCCCTTCCTAACCCTAGTACGTATTCATTACGTACTAAATGGCGGTGTGTAACCCGCCATAGTCTTCCTGTGGAGCTCCAACTGGAAGAAGAACTTGCCAGTTTTTGTAAGAAGTTGAAGACCTTCCTCTTTGATTCACCAGATTAAGTTGCTGAGTTACTCCTGAGGTTGTTGAGATAGTTAGTGGCTGGTGGAATGTTGATAATTTTATGCACATTTATAGTATTATGTTCTATCGTCTCTGTCTTTGATTGTATATGTTTGATGTTCTGCACTTTGCTGGAAAGAATAAATGGTGGTGGTGGTAGAAAGGCATTATAAACGTTGTTGTTGCTGCTGCTGTTATCATCATCACCATCATCATCAGGCCACCAAACAGGATATCTCCAAGTTGGACTATGCTATCTGATCTATCATTCTGATGGGAGCTGAAGTTCTACACATCTGGGGGATACCAGAGTGGAGATGGCTGGCATGGATGTATCCGTGTGTACAGACATGATATGAAAAGCAACAGTTTAGATTTCATTAAAGATCTCAAAGAAAGAAAGACAGAAAGACAGAACATTAACATTAATGGCAGAAATCTTCTTCTTGATATAGTGTCAATTACTATGTTTAAAAATGGGCATAAAATAAATGGAAGAAAAAATTATCTGATAAAAGTATATCAAGCACACAGTTATTTCCAATTTCCAGAAAAATGTAAACTACAGTCATTTTATTTTAAATAGGAAATAAAAATGAATTGCACTAAAAGCAGCAAGGTATGTAACAACTGTCTTTAGTGATGCATTTTTAGACAGAAGATGGAATCTTACTTCTTCCTGCCATTGCCCTGAGAACTAAAAGCTTGCTGTGAAGTAAATAGAGGGGTTTAAAAATCAGGTCTATCTAATTAGAAGCAGAAATAAAAAGCACAGACAATATGTGGCCTTTTGATTCCTGCATTCCCGCTGAATAAAGTGCTTATGGCTAGTATTTAAAGTATTTAGCACAAATACTTTCAGTTTAAAGTGTATTTGGACTATTCCTTTTATTTGGATGCATTTTTAAAGAATTTTGCTGAATGATAATATGATACCAGCATGGTTAGAAGTTAAATTTTAGGATTGCAATTGCAACTCTACATTAAGGTGAAACTGAAACAGTGCATCCCACTATGATAATCATAAATTTAGGACAGGCAGCCATAGATGTTGTGGCTTATAAGTTGATAAGGGTCCAATTGATCTATCCGAAACATGGAAGTATGGGGGAGGCTTGCTTGAGAATGGTCCTTACTGATTTTGACATACAAATGTGAAGAAGTGGCTTATTTGTAGGAATTTAAATTTTGACAAGCAACTTCCATTAGTTGAATAGCATTTGTCAGGTCATGTTTTACTAGTGCTTTGAGGTCCAAGATGCAAACCAGTAGAAGGACATACATACATTTGAAGAGCAAGATGCAAAATACTAGGAGGACATACCAGGAATGAGGATGGATCAATCATTGGATTGAGGAGAGGAAGGCAAAATTGCCAGGGCCCAGACTTCTAGTAGTGCCCTTGGGGCCTGGAAATGCCTTACAAAATAAATTTTGGTATGTCCAGAGAGTGGGTGGAATATCTGTTGCTTAATATGTCAGTTTTCTATATGCATAAACATTTATATAATCCAGATATGGCAAAAAAAAAAAACCCACCCAATAACCCACACTTTGAAACCACAACTATTAGGACTTACTCATAGACTTCAGTTCACAATTCACAGAACTAGTAGGCTCCACATTTGCTCAACAAGTATTTCTCCAGTTTTCATGAGGGAACAATATATAAAAGAGAAAGAGAAAGCTAATAGGGATAGTGTGTCATCTTGTCTTACATGGTTTGTGATTGGAATACCATGGAACATGTCTACATGGTTTGGGCATTGTTAAGGCAAAATTAACATTATGGAGTCTGGACACAAGTCTGGAGCACAGAAGAGAAAAAGTGAGGAAAATATGAAAAGGAAAACAAGGATCAGGCAAGTTAACTGAAGACTACTATGTTGATGTCACACGAGAATTTATTAAAAAGTGGACTATCTGAAATTAATTGATTAATGTTGGCAACATTATAGTTTGGAACTACTGAACTTAACTGATCAGGCTTCAAAAATTGTGTGCTATTCTGTCTCTCTCTTTTCCACTCTTCCAGTGACTGTAGCTGAAGCACAGAGGTCATTAAATGTTCTAGTTGTTCTTAAGAAAACAACTTATCACATTTCTTTATACATCCTCAGATTTTGTAAACTTGGCCATTACATCAAAATAGCTGAAATAGTTACTGCAAAGCATGGTTAAATGTTTTGTTGATACACAGACTGAAGATCAGCCAACAACAGTATTTTCATGCAAATTGTTTTTGTCAGTGGTATTACTAGGATTGATGTCATCTGGTGTAGAGTCTCATGGCGTCATTGACTTCCTCCCATACCACAGCATACAGAATCCTTAGTGATATTTTTTGCACTAGTATTACTCATAAGCTGTAATTCCTGCATATCACTGAATGCAATGCCTCATCCCTCTAACACCATCTCTTCAGAGTTTTAAAGGGATGCAAGCAAACACCACACCCTGGAGCTTTTCACACAGGGCTCTAGGAATCGGCGGCATTCCGGATTGCGGTAAAATGCGTCCTTTATCCGTTTCGTTCCCTTCCCACCCCCTTTCGTTCCATGATAGCTGTGTTCCTAGAGCCCCATGCGAGAAGCTCCCCTGTTTCTGCCCAAAGGCAGATGTTGGGAAGCAGTGGTGTCACCCGCTTTTAGACTGTCATCTGGTGTGGCCCACAACCCTTGCACCCCTCTAGGAATGCCCCTGAAAGCTTCCGTATACCAAAATTAGCCACCGGAGCACTGCTGGAGGACAGGTGATGGTCGGGCAGAAGCACAGCAGCAATTTTGTGTGTGGTAACATCAATTTTAACCCATTCCAGCCCGATCTGGTCCCCTGCCCAGGTCGGTGTTAAAATTCCATGCAATAAACTCCTAGGTTTGTTAGGTGAAGCTGTTGTTAGGCAAAAGTTCAAAGTGCTGGTCATGACCTATAAAGCCCTACATGGCTTAGGTCCAGATTATTTGAGAGAACACATCTCCCCATACAAACCACCTAGAGCCCTAAGATCCTCAGGAGATGGCTTTCTCTCGGTCTCACAGCCATCCCAGGTTCGCCTGGTAAGGATGTGAGAGAGAGCCTTCTCAGTGGCTGCTTCTACCCTGTGGAACTCCGTTCCATGCTGGCTCACTCCAAAGACATTTTTATTTAAACAGGCCTTTTAAAACCTTGCAGGCTTGGCTTTATTGGGGGATGAGGAGGTTGGTTTTAGATTATTATTTTTAACTTGGTATGTTTTAAATTGTAATTTTTATTTGTAATTTTTAAATATTTTTTACAATTTTAATTGTATGATTTTAATTGTTGTTTTAATGTGTTTTATATATGTTGTTAGCCGCCTTGGGTCCCACTTTGGGATAAAAATAAAACCAATAAACAAAAGTTTGTTGTATTCAGATTTCTTATATAAAATTGCAGTTTTGATTGCAGTATTTTAGAAATGAATTCCAGCTCTTGAGATGACTTTCTTAGTCCATTCTGTAGATGAATGAAAATCTACAAAGTTCTAATTAATTTAGAAAGTCTCCAAATGACTCAAAGAAGCCCATCAGCTGGCTAGAGCTGGATCTTGTATATTAGCTGTCCTAATTAGCCTTTCCCCTAAGGCTTTCCTTCTCATTCTCATGTTTTAATTTGCTCAAGGAGTAGAAAGGGGGAAGGGGACTGTATTTCGAAAGCTCGGTTTACTGCTCAGATTGTTTTGAGACCACAGCATACGTTTGCAACTACAGTTCATCAGTGCAGTATTCATACAATGTCACCTTGTCATAGGTTGTAATATTCTATATTTAGGAGGCAGTTACCAGAAAAGCAAATAGAATCCCTTAGATTGATTATTAATCAATCTCAACTGACGTTTCCTAGCCATCAGCCTATTTACAACCACAAAAGTAATGGTGAAAACATTTATAACTCCAGTGTAGATCAAGCAGGTAGCCTTCAGTTATTCAGTGCTGCAGGAAGGAGGCCAAATGCCCATCTTGGTCCCTTTCAAATACAGCACTATTAAAAACACATTAATAATACACATTAAAAGCATTTAAAACATAATATAATAGAAATGCAATATCTTGTATTGAAAGCTCCATCTGCCACAACATATTAAAAAGCAAATGCCTCTCTAAATATCAATTTATCATCAGTAGGCTTTTCTTATAGAGTAAGTACTAATTTCTGAGATGAGGACATTTCCTTTCTCTAAAAATAAATGAAATGAGTTTCAAAGTTGGACTCAGCCATGGACTTCTTTGGGTGACCTCAAGGTAGTTCACAGTAGCAGTCTGAAAACCTAAGGTGGTGATGGGGACCATACCAGGCTCTCCCACCCAGCCCCTCTATTATTGCTGCCTGCATGTGGAGAGCAGTAATCATGAAGAGGAAAGCTATGTCTATGTATGGAGGTCTTCCTATGGGCCAGGTCACACAATGAAAATTATCCTGGTAGAATGTATGTACAATGTGATATGCCCATACGTAATTCAACCACATTTGACCTTTTGCAGGGGAGGGGCAGAGCAAAAAAAATCTTCAAAATCTCAAGAAAGAACTATCACATTTTTTTATCACAGTACACAGAAGGTTGTGCATTACTGAACACATGGATGCTGCATTATTTGCATGGCAGTATATTTTGGCAGGGAGGGCAGAAAGGTGTTTCTTTACCCCACTTCCAAAGGCATGGCTGGGAAGAAATATGCAAATGTTTTTTGGTCTCTGCATTTCTCAGTCCTTCCTTCACCCATTTATTAATTATTTCTGCTCCCATTAAACCTCCTGATACCCTGCTTTGCTTGAACAGCAAGGAGAAATATGGTTTAAACCAGATCGTGATTCCAAATGATTTGGTTTAAACCACCACGGTACTTAATTCGAATCTCTTCAGTGATTCAGAAAGGGAGGCATGGTTTTTACCCATTTAACCTGTATCAAAAAGACACTGGTAAAATGGGGTCATTTTGGGGCTTTATCAGTTTATTTAGAAATAAATTGATTACGCCCCCGTGGGAATTGGATTCAAATCTGCCCTGGTTCCCACTAGCAGTGGCTT